>NW_011342168.1:73947-116949 GCF_000735185.1 Notothenia coriiceps
GAGCGGTTGACCAATCACAACAGAACTGGCCAGCTAACCAATCAGAGCAGACTGGGCTCTGGTTTCAGACAGAGGGTGAAAAGAGGTGCTGCAGCACAGGGAGTTAAAAAAAATATAAAGAGCTTTTTGAACATTAAAGCATGGATACATGTCACAGTAGAGGCACAACATACAAATGTGAACCTGAAAAAGAGCATAATATGTCCTCTTTAAACCCTTGCTAATTGTATTCACTAAGTTTTGGTCAGGAACATTCATTCATGTTTGCTAGATATGCTACACTGCACTACTTTCAGCTGAGTAAGGGGCACAATACTGGCCTCAGTTTTAATTCTTCACTTACAGCATTTAAAGACTTCTGCAGCACACCAGAGCAAACAGGAAATGCCCAAACTGCTGGGTATCCAGATTCTAGGATATGCATACTGATAAAACAGACCCACTGTTAGTGCATGTCTCAGGAAGTCGTTTAGGAAATGCTTAGTACAGACTAGTGTCTTACTGTATCATCATTACCCTGAAGACTACCATCCTCTGAGGTCTGACAGAGCAGAGAGCACCATGACACACTGTAGGAAAACTGTCTCAAAAGAGGAGGCTTCAAACATGGAGACAGAGGTAGATCGGAAGCCATCGTAAAATGGAGCCAACGCTGCATGGGTGGAGGGACAGAACAGGGGATGAGAAGAAGAAAATGGTAGAGGAAAACAAACAAAGGCAGACATCAGAATAAGAAAACACTGACAAGACAAAGGTTGAAACATGAAGGAGATGGCAAGGTGTGAAACAAGCAGAGGAGAGGTGCAAACCGGAGAATAATTGAATATCTTTCCTTCAAAAAGCTTAACTTTTGTTGTTAGTTCTTGTCAGTCTTTGTCATCCACAGAGTTCATGTCTTGTTCATATTTGTTAATCTTCAGATGGCAGCTGGTGTTAGTGAAATGTAAAACATGGGGATGCAAAACAAATTGAGTGGGGATGCAATATGTGATATGTGATGACCATCAGTTTCATCCTTTTTTTGATTTTCATTTTTGGGAAATAATTAACATTAAAATGCATCATGTTGTGTATTTAAATAACCCATTCATTAAATGTAGGGTATTCTAACCCTTACTCACTCAAAAAAGAAATGATAATCTGACCATATTGATTTGGAGTAATTTATTTAGGGAGTTTGCCAATGCGCATTAAAAGTAACAAGCATAACCATGCAGTAGCTGTAACAGTTCAAGGGAAAAATAAGAAAGTCTTAAAAATACTCATAAAGTAAAGGAAATCACAAGGCCCAGGGATTTTTAGAGACTGTCCTCACACACCTGTAAAAACATAAACATGAAATAAAAAATGTAAGCCACTATATTTAAAAAGGACTGATTTAAAGTTTTTCTTTCTTACCTGCACAGCGGCCATTCTGGACAGAAAAGCCTTTCCCACACTGAACAAGATAAGAAAGACATTCATTGGTTTTCAAAAAATATATGTTTATTCATTAATTTAGCAGACAAAGGGCGTACAATTATTTTAGAACATAGGAAGCTTTGTGTTGTCTACTGTAGTTTGTGGTGAACATTTTTTTAAGCGCCTACCACCGAGTGCCTAGGACATTACCGGTGTTCCTCATAATTCATGCCGTGGGTCCGATCTGCGTACCTGCGTGTCATTGGCAAGCAGAGACGATTCCCCTTCTTTGGGAAAAGCTACTTCCACCACTGAGTTCATTTCTCCAGGCTGAAGGGTTCGAGAGATGGAGCTGCCGTCAGGCCAGGAGACTTCCAGCACTGTCACCTCATCAGTTCCTGGGATGCATGGGTCAAAAGTAAAACACTGAGCATCACTGAAGAGAAAAATGTATGTGTGTGTGTAAGTACAACATGGGATTACATTTTGAAGGAATAGCTTATAAATATTTGCTGGGAGTTAGATGAAAAGATCGACCACTGAAGCTGGAGCCAGGAGGTCATTAGCTTAGCATAACGAGTTTAAGCAGAGCGAACAGCTGGCTTAATTAATCCATAGTTAACACAGACTCTTATCACTTTGAGGTTGTGAGGTAACAAGAATATAAATTATACGGCAATACATAATGTGTTGATTTAGAAATTATTGTCCCTATAAAACCAAAAATGGTTGTTTCTGTTTCTTTCCAGATTTAACAAACAAAATACATGTAAATTAATGGCTTGAGGGGTTCACATAGGTGCATTTTTAACCTTGGACATCGCCAGGCCAGGACTGCACTGGGTACAGAGTTACTAGTGAAAAAATTGTGTAACAGGTTGAAAAATATTCTGATATAAACTCACAGGCACGGCTAAACATTTAAATCCGCACATTTTAGTATAAGTATTAACACCTTCCATGATGATTGTTTTATAATGAAACCTGAGAATGTGCTTGCTATCCTGGCATCAAGAGACTTTTTGTGAGTTAGATCACTGAATCAAGAATAGGAACTCATCTTAAACCAGGATAAAAATAAATAACTTCAAATTCATTAGCTGTGTAGTCTGGGGGTTTAAACACAGCTTGAGGCCAACTCGATTAGCAGGGGTCGGGTCTGGGTTTGACTTGGTGATAATTACAAGTCATAGCTCGGTACCAGTTCTGTGCAGGTGGGGGATTGAAAAACTGAACCCATGCAGGATAAGATGACTTTAAATTAAGTTATATATATATACAGTATATATATATATATATATATGTGTAATTGGTATACAAGATATATTTGAGTGTCACGTTGTCTCCAGAGTCTGAGTTATAAAGTGCTAAAGGAGGTTACCTAATCCAAAGTGTGCGACAGGCTCCATCTCACACAGGTACCCTGATCCTCCGTCAATGATGCGTGTGTGAGCTCCACTCTGACGGGTGAAGGCTGTCACCTTGGCTCCCCGCGCAAAAGAGCCAAACTGCGTGCGAGGGATGACTCGCAGCCAGTTGTTGGATGAGCCCTGATGAAGTGGGACAGTTCAGGTTGAGGATCATTCCGGCTCAGCAACTATTACCAAACACACACTCACACAGATACACACCTGCGTGACCTTGAAGACAGAGATTGGTTGCTGGACACTCTCTCCATGTGCCAGCAGCAGGTCCAGCTGTCCATCCCCATCCAAGTCTGTGACGGTGCCACCTGTCCAAACCCAGCAGAGCCTTTACTGCGCTGACCTACATAACAACCTCACTGTGACGTTTAACCGACAGCTGTGTCTCTGTAAATCTCCTCCAAACAGAGAGGTAGCAGAGGTGTATTCACTTCAGGTTAAGACATTTTGAGAATAAAACAAAATGAAAATATGTTGTCAAGTGTCCTCTGGTCTGAGGTGTAGCTGACCTGTTCCCCGGCCCTGTGGCTCTGCAGCATCTCCCACATTAAGCTCAGAGATCAAAGGGTCGGCATCGGCTCTCCTTGACACCCTGCATAGAAACACAACATTTATTTAAGATGTTTAAATAGTGTATGCTTCTTTATTGGGCTTGGGGTTAATACTGAATAGTCACCTGAACAGCCTGTTAGGGGCGTTGCCTCTATAAGCAATATTGTTGAAAAACACCTCCAGCTCCTTGTCATTGTCAAAGTCAGCAGCGATGACTGTGCGAATAGGCGAGGGAGCTGCAAATCCTCCAGAGGCTATGTTCTGCACAAGCAAATACTTTAAAGTCTTGCTTTATCAATTTTATTTTAACTTTTCCTTTCTCTCCTTCCTTACCCTGAATTTAGAGTCGCTGCCCTGCAGGTAAAGTCTGTGGGGGCCGTTCCAGTTGCCATACACGATGTCCGTCTTTCCATCTCCATTGAAGTCAGCGAGTGCTACTCCTCTGCCATGCTGGCTACGGTCCTCCACACCTTCAGAGGTTGACAAAAGGTTGAAAGCTTTATTGCTGGGAAACTTCTGCCCCAGGCCCAACTAACAGCCCCAACGAGTGGGGTTTGGAAATTGTCAACATTGGCGACTCCTAGTGTTAGTTTTAATGCATTTTGGTACGTGACATAACCTTATTTAAGTATCAAATACCTGGATGGTCTCACAGTGTTTAAACAATAAACAGGCATGTGTGTTGCTCTGTGTGGCTGTAGTAAGATATAGCATTGCATTGGGCTAAACACTCACACTGTGCTATGTTTACCATGGTTACTGTTTTATTTAGTTAATCAAATATGCTAATTAGAAAAACAGCAAAAAAGCTGAGGCTTATGGGAAGCGCATCAGTTTTTCTAATATTGTGTAATATTTATATAATAATGAACAGATTCCCTTTTTATGACAATCCATTAAAAAGTGTTATCAAGCCAAGAGAGACTTACACTTCAATACCTACAGAAACGCTATTCCTGACTATACCCTACTGTTTGATACTCACCAGCCTGGGTGGCCATATTCACAAAAGTCCCGTCTCCATTATTCTTAAACAGGAAGTTAGGTCCATTCTCATTGTCACAGAACACGTCCGACTTCGACTGGCTCAGGATTGGTCCGACCACCACACCACGGCCACCTGCGTAACGATCAAAAAATTAATGTTTCAGCTGATTCAGGACACAAAACATCCCAGACTTCACCTCTCTAACCTGACTCCTGACCTGTGAGCTTGTTGACCCCGGCCTCTGCAGCCACATCAGACAGAGCGATGATGCCCTTGGAGACATCACTAGCAGCCTCGTCCATTTCTAAGAGAGAGTGGGGACCGACGCTGCCACTGGCGTAGTTGGCCACATAGATTGAGTAACGGCCGGTTCCCTGCAGAGAAAAGATATGAGGTATTACGGAAGAATTTGAGAATAATTGAGACAAAATGTGGAATAAAAGAGATCAGATTGAGGGACTTGTTAATGCCATTTACTAACCTTTCTGTCTACACATGCAACCGAACGTCCTGCCATGTGATTAGCGACACCACGGAGCACATTGAGCTCGTCCCCAAGAAGATCTTCAAAGCGACCATTCCGAAATTTGAACAGTTTATCTGAATAAGTTGCCCGTCCTGCATTAAAAAAAAGTCAGTTATCGCGGGGACTCTTTCAGATACTGGTAATCACCTTCTGGATACATGATGAAGAAATAACATAAGAATGTGCTATTCACCAGAGTAGGCATTGTTTGTGTTGAGGAAGTAGATCTCCTCACGCCCATCTCCATCCACATCACAGGCTGTAACTCCGATAGCATTTCCTGCTCGGTCCCTCAGGGCATAGTATGGAGAGCTGCTGTCATCAATAGCAATGTTTACCAGCCTGTTTAGAGTGCGATCGTACTTCAGCACCAGGTTGGGCCCATCGTACCTGAGGGAAAACATCACACAAAATAGTTTTGTACATATAAGAATGTCTATGCCATTTGGAATCGGCCCTCCACAAATTCAAAGTATAATGGAATATTTCCCACAAATGAAACTTGTGCTCGTCTTATATTGTACTTCTTACAAATATATGTAAACAAATATTGCACAGTAGTATTCATGTGTTAAGGTTGTTTTTTTCATAAGGCATTTTTAAGTATCAAGCATAATTTACCTACATTTGATTGATTTTGCTAACTTATAACTGAACTTATGAGGTAAGATACCTCTATTGAGTGGCCCTGCCCTTCGTATATTTTTCTGTATGTGGCCCTCTGTGAAAAAAAGTTTGGACACCCCTGGTCTATGCAGTGAAAGGAACATAGGAAACAGCTAACCCTTTTCACACTCACCCTGCAACGACCACCTCCAGGTCGCCATCCCCATCCACGTCCGTAACAGCCATTCCATAGTTGAGTTGTGTGGGATTGTGCAGACTGTCAGGAGGAAGCATGGTCTGTGTTACAACCTGCAGCATGGGCTCAGAGCTCTGGGCGTGGCACTGATGCCAGACTCCAGCCAGGAGGAGCAACAAACCTGAACGCCACATCACTGCAACGGGAACACAGAGTTATTGTACTTTTACATGTATGATGCATGCAGACGATGAACAAGTCTTATGCTTAAAGCAGGACAGCCTCAATGATGATGAGCTAATATCATATTTAGAAACACTGTGCATGAGTTAGGGCTAAACAATTTATAATAAATATATCTAATTGCAAATATGTTGTCTGATATTCCAGTTTTATATATCAGTTTTAACTTGAAAGCCTTTATATAAGATGATTGTAGAATGAGATCCACCATACATTTAAACCTGAATCATCTCTACAGTAAGCATGCTCTTTGCAAGATCAACATTTTTGTCACAGGGTTAGAGAATCTGCACACAGGTATATTAACCCTCTGTTCTTATGGACATGTTTGTGTTATTCATACTTGATTTTCGTTAAAAACGCAAAGGCCGTCTTACCTGCACCGTCAGGGTGAAGAGAGGGAGATTATCAGACTCCGCAGCAGCGATGTGAGGGCACTGGGCCGTGATTGTTATATCATTTGTTATTAACTGTTCAATTCCCACCTTACACAACGTCTGCTTATAACATGTACCAGCTTAAGTTGTGTAACACAAAGACGATTGGCCAATCAGCGAAGACTTGTGGGCCTTATTAGAAAGTTGACCAATAGCTGATCTGGGTTTCTGTGAGACTGTATGTGGAAGGCGGAAGTCGTGTGTTTGCAGGCGCTGTTAAATCAAAACATTACTTTACGGTACTGAAATAATAATTTCAACCGACAGCACATTAACATTGTCTTTCTGTGGAGAAATCTTGATTATAAAAACAATGCATGTTGTGATTTAAAAAACAAATACGATAGTACAAAGGCGTGCTCTTCTTTCAGAGTGTTTTAGCTGCAGAGGTAGGGAAATTACACTATATCCCAAAATCCTTTGCGCTCTCCTACGCTTGCGTCACCTGTGCGACGAAAATCTGAAGCTAAACAAACCAAACCCGGGTAAGACAAATGAGCAACCGTTATTTTAAGAATTCTCCCTGGAATGTATTTATTAAAAATAAATGAACACAATCCTATTTTAATGTATGCTGATACTAACTGAATGGTTGTGCCCTCAATGAACACATCTTTCTACCTCAGCGAGGGGAAGATTAGTTAGCTAAAGCGGTAAGCTAATAGCTAATAGCATTGTCATGGTTTTATATGCGTTTAGCAAGATTTTAGACTATTTTCCGGGGGGAGTTAGCTAGTTCACGTAGGTTGGTTAAAATAACATTCATATTGTTAATAAACTCATTCAAGACCAGTTTAGAAATGTTAACGGTTAAAGCAGACCGATTTTCACTGCATTGTCTCTTCCTCTGTTTCCTTTGATCATCCAGGTGTTTTTAACGTAATTCAATAATGGAGTTGGAACAAGCGAAAGAAGACTCTACTGCAGCCCAGCCAACACCCGCACCCCCCGCCCCGTCTAAGAAGACAGGACAAGCTCAGAACGTCCCCAAGCAACGACTCCCTGGAGCCAAAGATAAGGCACAGCCTCAGGGAGAAGTAAAACCAAGACCCAGGCCCCGCTACACAGACAAGGCAAGGAAAAACGCCAAGAATAAGAAGGACAAGGCTGGAGCAGATAAGGGAGCTGCTACTGGGGGAGAAGGTGAGGCCCAGAATGGAGATCCTGAGGTAAAGGCAGAGGAGGATACAGAGGTTAATGGGCAGCTTGACCCAACCGATGTGGAGGCCAAACTTACCTCACGGCTGGAAGCAGCTGCCATTGAAGAGGAAGAAGAAGGGGAAGAGGAGAGTTGGGACACCTTGTTCAATGATGAAGGAGATTGCCTTGATCAGCATCTTTCAGAAGAGGTGAGAGCTTGGGCTTGGTGATTCAAATATGAAAAAGTAAAAATAACCAGAAGAACCATCCCCACAATTCAGAAACACACATTTTTTATAATACACTTATCCCCTTGTTGTTTCCCTCTTCTCCCTCCTGTTCTCATCTCACTTTCCTCACTTCTCCAGCTGGCTGTGAAGCAAGGTAGAAAGAAGAAGTCCGTCCAGGAGGCCAGGTTTGATTACTACAACATGGACAAAGATGCCGAAGATGACATCGACCTCACTGACGACGAACTTGCTAACATTGTAGAGATCTACGAGTTCCCTGCTGAGTTTAGAACCGAGGACCTTCTCAAGTTATTTCAGGACTACTCGTATGTATAATTCTTATATCTATTACTGAGAAAGTTGAGAGCCTACATGTTCCAGGATGCATTGCATTGCAGATACTAATGCAGAGCCAAAACATATTGTAGCCAAGCAACACCTATTGTATGCAGGTAATAACAAAAGTAAATCATAAAAACATGGTAATCTGGTCCAGTGAGAACCCAATCTACAACAACTCTTTATTGAGAGGATGCGAAAGAAGGTCTCCAACCCACGTCCTTTTAAAATTCATGCATAGTAAAAAAACATGAGCAACAGCATCCAAAATAAACCAGCACCTTCTGTAGGGCGTGATCATTACTTTCCAGCTGCAGAATCGGCCTCTCCGCTGCAAATAGCCAATATTCCACCTTGCATCAAACTACGTCACTATCAAAGGACAATGCAGGAATAGGAATAACATCAGACAGTAATACACACTAAAGAACGTATTGCTTTCATCAACTACATTCACCTTTTAAACACTAATTAGACATCCACATAAAACGTGTCAATGTTCTATTTAAAGATTCACATTGGAAGCCTGACTAAACCACTAAATGGACTCATTGAATGTGGCTTCCCTGGCATATTTGTTTTTAATCTTCCTGTGGTTTTTGTAACAGTCTATATCAGGGGTGTCAAAATCTGTCCTGCGACCTAATTTTATGTGGCCCGCAAGAGCTTGCAAAGAATATAATATACAATACAATGTAATTCTAGAATATTTGCTTTCAATTATTTGCCCTAGACTTCTGCTTTCAGACGTGGTTATTTAGGAAGATATTACCAGAACTGATAATAATCCAATGCAGGGCCAACAATGTAATATAATACATTATTTAATATATATTATATATTTACATATGTATATTTATATATAATACAAAAATTACAACCGGCCCTTTGAGTGCAACCACAATGCTGATGTGGCCCGGGATGAAATCTAGTTTGACACCCCTGGTCTATGTTGTCTGAGCTTTTCTTACTATGTCTTTCAGACAAAGAGGTTTTGACATCCAGTGGATTGATGAATCAAGTGCTCTTGGCCTCTTCTCAAGCCCCATAGCAGGTAAGCGAAGCACGTCGTCACATGTAAGAGACATTTGGGAGGGGAGTACCTAAAATAAGAAATCCTCTGCAGTAAATATGATTGTTGTGAGGCTTTACCCAATAGGAGAAAATATGTTCAATTAAGTGTATCAGTGGACCCTTATGGAACGACTCAACATTATTTAAATTAATAATAAGTATGGGGTAACTGCTGAGCGAATAAATTGTATTGTGAGCTCTATTAGGTTACACAGTTAACTGATAAATGTGCTTTTTAAAAATGGTGTTTCATTTTTTTTCTCTCAATTTTCAGCTCGGGAAGCTTTAAGAACCAAACATCCGCTGATGAAGCTGCGACCTCTCTCCAAATGCTCCCCCGCCACTAAAGCCAAAGCTCGTAGCTGCTCGGGTACAAAAAGCGTCTCCAGTTCAGCTCAGATCATCCTCTGTAGCTCACATAGTTAGATACACGACCTCATTATTCTTTATTCTTCCCATCCTCAGACTACCTCCTGCCTGCTAAAGAGAGACCTCAGACAAGTGCCGCACTGGCGCGAAGGATGGTGATCGGTGCCCTCGGTGTGAAGAGCAACCTGACGGAGGAAAAGCGTGAGGCAGAGAAGAAGAAGCTCCAGGAGGCCAAAGGTGCTACATTTACAGCGATAGTTGAGATGTTATTAAAGGGAAGATGTACTGTGGTCAGCAGTGCTTTTAAAGGACTGTTCTCTATAGATGAGAGCAACCCATACAATATTTTCACTCTACGTCAGGGCCACGCCCCTTTTTGGGTGAAAACACTTGCCGTCATTTGACTGGCGGTAAATACAGATTCCGAAGTTTTCTCCAATCACATCAAACATTTGAGAAAACATTGCATATTTTCATCTTACAATGTCAGGTCAGGCAAAGAATTACACCATTTCCTTGGAGATCGATTTCGATTTATGGTTTAATTTATGTGACAAGGGGATCGTTGTCCTGTCACTCTGCTGGTGGACGAACTTAATCTGATATCGGCTTGTCAGTGTTTTATATTTAAATGCAGCATCTACAGTCACTACTTTGCCTTTGAGCATTACAACCGTTTACTTTGATGCTAGATGTTAACCTCATTAGCATTATAATGTAGTTGTTCTGAAGTGTTTCACATAGCCATACAGGTATTGACCAACCGGGTCCCATTGGTTACGATCTAGTCCTATCTGTGGAGGCCTGAAAAAACAGATGTTTTCTTTTACCATATTTTTAACGAAGTAAAAGTAAAGAAAATGTCAACTTTGGATCTGTTTGGTTGTTTGACGTGCACTACATGACACGGCAGCTTTAAGGGATGATGAAACTGATGATTTCCGCTTGGCGCCGATGCCTTGTTTTCACCAGAAAGTGGGTGGGCTGTAACTGTGCCAGGAAGTGAGGTAGCCCTGCTCTCATCTATAGTAGAGTAAATGATCCTCATCCTATTGGGCTGTTTCTAATGCGAAAAATAGGTTTAATATCTGAGTATGAAGCACGGTGTCAGTAAGAAAGAACCTTGGTTACCAGTCACTCTATGAAGAGATATAAAGTCCTTACCTAGCGGTCCTAGTCTTTGCATCACAAGATTTCCACCACAAGTGGGAGCTATTTTCATACTTTACTTAAGAAAATGGAGATTGATGCCAAGAGAGGTTGCTCTCGGCCCACTGCTGTGCTCATCATAACAAGTCTATAATCAGAACAGCAGCCATTTCCCTTCTGAGATGGAACATAAGTATATAGGCCCAGAAAACCACGAATGTCCACGGAAGAGCCAGTCGGGAAGTATAGAGACTAAAAAAAGATCTCCTTTGTTCGTCCCATACTGTGCTCTTTATGTAAGATTACAACAGGCACAGTGAATGTCAGACGTGCATCGTGTGCTGAACATTGTGTCCTGGGAAAGGATGCCACGTATGGTCTTATTCAGAGATTAATTCACAGCCGGCTCCTCGGCCTGCCTCAGCGCCTCACTGCCCTGCATGTGGTGAAGACATTGATACAAATATAGAGCAACAAATAAACAAATTCTAGTTTAGGTAAGAGCTTCCGCTGATTGATGTGTTGAACTGTGTCTCTGTGATTTATCTTTTCAGAACAAAAGCGCATGGCAGCCAAGCAGAAGGAAGATGCCTGGGAGGGGAAGTGATTGGATGGGAAAACTACCGTTTTATTTTTGTTTTGTTTTTGATTCCTTGATACAGCAGAGACTAAAGTCTTCTCTGTTTCTTCTCCTGCTCTGTTTTCGACAACTGGCCACTCCTTCCTACCGCCACACTTTCCAGAAATGGATTCCCACCATGTTTTCCTTCTTTCTGGCTTTAGTCCTTTAAAAAACTGTTACCAAACATCTCTTCATCCTCAATCTGTTTGGCTGCAGTGTTACATCAGCCTTTATGTTCATTCTTTGTTGGGACTGTTGCCTCAGTGCCATGGCTGGGGCTAACACAAATAACAATGTTTTTTTAAATCATATTTCTTGACATTGTATCCAAAGTCTGTAGTGAACCATCAAGTCTAATCCAATTTAATAATGTTTGTTTTAATATAGAATTATGTTAACGTTTTTTTTTAAAGATGAACCAAGTAAATGAACTTGTAAACGTGAGGGAAACAAATACAGTTTGAAGGTCCTGTATTAAAGTGACATTAGACAACATTATTGCTTCAACTCTTCTTTGTGACATATTTTTTGTTTAAAGCAAAATGTAATGGCCGAAGAATAACACCATAACAAAATAGCTCACAATATATTTTGCCAGTAAAACAGAGTCCACATTCACGGTGGGAAGTCTACTTGACAAAAGAGCCTTGTAGATAGGAGTTACGAAGAAGGAGGGTGGTTAAAAACATTATTTTTACTAAGCTAGATCGTTAAAAAAACCTGCTAACTTCTTTATATTACTCTGTTTTACTCTGCCTTAATCATTGCACTGAGATCAGGGTTTGTATTTCTTAGGGGATTCTTCAAAAAAGCCAAGCTGCTAGTGATAGTCATGTTGCTCGCAATCCATAAAACAAGGTGAGTGATCTTGTTCATATAAAATCAGATGATACAAAATATATCATCTTATTCTCTGTTTAATATCTCTAGCCAATCATGAGGATACTGTAAATCTCTATTTGAAGATATTGTTGAGAATAGACTGTAAAAACTTTTGTTGAAGACCTGTTAGCTTGTCTTATTCATTATTTTCCGAGAAGTGAAAACCCCCCAACAAACCTGCTGCTTTCTTCCAGTTTCATGGCTGTTCTGCTTCCTTAATCTATAAGGCGTACATGTTTGCTTTAATACATTTTCAACAAGCAGAACTAATGATAGTACGCGTGTCATTAAATCTGAAGAACAAATTAAAAGATGATTCGTTGACGGACTGTGAAGTTAAAAATAAGAAAAGGGTTTTTTGGTTTATTTTTTGATGTGAAAGCGTTGAGTGTTCAGGCTTTCCAGGAGTCTCACCTCATCCAAGTTTAATGTGTTTTCAAAGTGCATTTCATCATGGCAACATTCACAATGCACAAACAATTGTTTTTTAACGCGTTTACGTTAAGAAGTATTGGGTGTTAATGTGTTAAAATATACTAACATTTTAGTTAAATGTGTTGAACAAGGTTAGTCGCATCCTGTTTTGTTCATGTTGTTGCTCCAGTTATAGTATACAATTATCATTTAGTTACTAAAATGTTGCAATATTACGGTTTATAACAACTCCTTCAAATTGCTTTAGATGAACATTAGTTGTCAATCTAACAATGCACATTACTCGTTGTTTCTGGAAAGCTGAGATATGGACTTTTTACTAGTGAGAGACTATGTTACCTAACTCGGAGTTGGCTTTCATAACTCAGCTTCCTGAAACACACACATCCAGGCTCAGGAGACGTTTGCGACAGCTGGAGGCAGCGGCCTACTCTGAGGCTTCACCCAGCCAACCACAGACCACGTGACCCAGTGCCTCTTTTACCTCAGCTAATAATTAACTCTCTCTTTTTTTGCAGAACGGGCTGTACATTTGCCATTTGTTTTACTGCAAATTATTTCTACTTTATATAAACTTCAAAATTAAATCTGTTGACTTTAAGTGGATATGTTCACCTGGCAATTCAACACATCCGCCTGCACTCTTACATTGGTATATTTGTATACGTCAATGCAGTTCATTGCAGTTCACTGCTGTAAAGAACCTTGTTTGTGTACTGGTTGAGATCGTAAACTGAGGATGACTACGTGCCACGTGGCTCATACAGGGCTAATTAAAGTGGAGGAGTCACCGCTACAGGTTCAGATTTGTACATGACCGACGTATAAACATGAATTGAAGTTAAATACAACTTTTGCAAATATTTATATTTTTTTCTTGTTTTTCTCCCTTGTTTCCAATGATGTAGTTGTGGAGCAAAATCATTATAAGTGATGGATGTATGTCGCACATCACATACTCATGCATTATTTGGTTTGATGACAATTACATTTAAAATATATTTTAAGTGTTCTCTCTAGTGTTGTGATATATTAAATGCTGGTTCTACGCTTTTTTTAATTAAGCGTTTAGGTCTAATCTCTGGTCGCAGTGCACACATAATTTAAGTGTGGAATAAAACCAAGTGTGGACAAATGTTCATAGCGAGTTTGCCAGAACAGAAGTGGACCTCCCTGTGCTGTGTTGTTCTTGCATCTGAGCTACATATACAGATTGTAGCTGCTCTGTACCATCATCGTGTGAGATCTGAGCCCTGCCTATAATCTCCTGCTTTACTGTGACTTCACGAGGGGGTGATGTACCGCAGAGCAGCCTGCTGGGTGCCTTGCAGACAATCATTAGATTAACTCCACAAGCACAAACCACAACTGAGCAAGTGCCAACACTGCCCTGGAACTTGCTGCATGTCATGGATCAAATCAAAAGTGAGTCATGGTCCAAATGAAGGAATAATCTGATGTAGAAGACAATAGAAGACAATAGTGGTGGTTTTTCCAGCATTAAATACTAAACATATTTTAGATCAGTAAGTCTTCTTAGAATTCAGAGCTTTCCTTCTAATGACACACACATTGATGACAACCTGAGTAATTGTAGTGATAGTATGATTGGCATAATTGCATTCATAACAACAACTCATACAAATAACAGAAGTACTTCTGTCATGATAATAAACGCATTTTTCCTCTTACATATGGAATCTCAGTTAAACATAGGCTACTGTAGAAAAAGTCTTAAAAGGCTATACTTGGTTTGGTCGGACCAAGCCTTCAGGAAGAACGGCAGTCTTTGAAGCCAGTTTTCAGCAACACCGAGGAAATATGACTTCCTGGTCGGTCAAGGGATGCCATTATTTAGGTAAATCTACTCACACTATCACAATCTTGAATAGCACACATTTAAATAATTATGTTTTTAACGTTTTTAAACTGACTCATAAACAAATTCAGTAAAGATTTTGTTGTGCTCCCTATGTGCCCGTTCTTGAGGTGCTGGTGAGTGAGGTTAAAGTAAATGCTAGAGCATGGAAGACTCGGGTATTTTTAACAGTTGGCTTCATGCGCCACTGAGCAACTTTTATAGGAATGAACAAGGTTTTGCCTATGACACTGCATCCAGTTCTCTTTATATATTTGAATATGACCAGCAGTTTATGATAGCTAATGTTAGCTAATATTAGCTAAGTTTGGTATGTTTTCCGTATAAAGACCGTTAATACGGTTTGCTTACTTTGTGAGTGCTCTCCATATGTGCTTCTGTTTAAAAAGCAAAGCATGTTAGCTAAATGCAAAAGTATAGCATGTTAGCTAAATGCAAAAGCATAGCATGTGAGACAGTCATTTAGCGTTTAGCATTATCCACTACCACTGAGTGATAGCTGTAGTTATCACCTTAGAGAAAACACTCCTAAGAGCAGCCAGCTCTTCACATTTTACTAAAAATACTATTTTTTAAAACGTTCTTTATGTACTTTGTATAACTTATTTGATTCTATGTCCTTTTACTGATATAAAGTTACATCCTACTTCCCATAAAAAGGGAAAAATAGGAGCAAAGTGAGTGACATATAAAGTATAGCCTATGTAATGGTACAATGGGCAGCTGGGAGAGTTTCCACAGTGTTTGTATGTGTTCATCAGTGGGAATGAGGTTGGAAACAGTCATAAAATACGGGTTAGCACAGGCTTCCTGGGAAAAGATGTGAAACACACTCATTGTTGAAGGTACAAACGTTTTACTGTAGATGTTTTTTTTTAAATGTTTATGAAAGAAGCAAAACAAATCTATGTTCTGTTGGGATCTTTAAACTTGCATAAGGCTCTGAAGCCTTCTGAACTGCTGTTAGGGACAACGTGACATAATTATTTACCATTGAGTCAGTAGAATAAGGGAATCTATTTAGCTAATTTCTAAAATGTTCTGCAGAAACTGTAACATTAACTAGTATCTTTGTTCTGCCTTCGTAAACTCTGTAGTCAAATAATCATGCCTCGAATAACCAGTTTGTCAATTTGACGTTTATTCTTTCACTACCATTATCAAGTACTGTACGGTTAAAGGCGCAATACTGTGGAACATCCCATCTGATGTTACCGATGTTAAACAGGTAAAAAACAAACAATTGAACATACTTGTCCTGGTAAAATGACATTTACAAAACACAGCCACACAGGGACAAGTTTCAGCTCAAGTACATTACAATTCTACATAAATTAGAGACCTAAAGAACAATATTCCAAAGAAGTAATATAAAACTGTACATGACAATACATTTGCAATACATTACAATATTTATTCAAATAAGGCGAAATAGCACCATGAAACAAAAAAGTGATTTAAAAAAACAAAAACCACACAGTTGTGACAGTAAATACTGCATTAGTAATGTGAACAGTGAAAGCACAGGAAGCATGTACAGAGTTTTGTCGTTACCTGGTTTGATATTATATAAAGGACAGCCTGGCGGTTTACTGTAAAGGTTAAGGACGTGTTGTTCTCATATGGCTTGATGGCATACCTTTCTAAACTGTGGTTATGTTTTGATCAAGGTAATTAAACTCGTTACAAAATTCAAACAAAGTCAAATACAATTGTAAACTAGTCTATGTTTGTCATGGTGAGATGGTTCTTGTGCCTTCTTTGGTCTTTATCTACTTTTTTCTTTTCCTCTTTCTATATGTCTCCTTTAATTTCATTGACCTTCAAACAGGAACAGATGACAATCAGTAACAGGATCCTTATTGGTCATTTTTTCATGTAGTCTCTCCCATAACATCCCAGTTTCCCACCATCCACTCTCACCTTATCTTTCTATTAACTGGCATGTCATTGTCATTTCACCTACTTCCACTGACATGTTGAAGTGTGGTGAGCACTGTTATTATGTACTTAAATATGCTTGTTCCTTATTCACAGGAAGTTGTTGGAGATCTGACGTTGATGGTCAAACAAGTCCTCCGCCTCGGGGCTGTAAGCATCGCCTGATGAAAACACACAGAGGAGAGAAGTTGAGTACAAAGCCACAAATATGGAAAGTATTGATACATGGACTGCATCTATGTCTTCTTCACACCGTACCTGCATGGCATCCAAACATGTAAACTCGAGCTCCATCGTACTTGCACCGACAGCGCATCACGTTGTTCTGGAAATCAGACTCAGCCATGTCTAAGGAAGGGTTAACCTCCACCTGTAAAAGAAAATATAGTAGAGATAAACTCCTGGATGACTCAAGTCTGTCATCCTACTCACAATAGTGTACCTGTACCAAACTACTAAGTATGTTTTTTCATCACAAGATAGCTTTCAACTGACAACATGCAAATGAACCACGTGCAGAGGCAGTAAAGGCATCACATAACTGTTGCATTTCCCTCTACGCTGAGGATACCTTGTTATATACAGTAAGTCTCTTCAAAGCATATACAATACTAGATTTTAAAGGCATCTCTATATACTATTAATTGGTCAGAATCCAAACAAATGCCCTTCAATACTGCAAACAAAAGCATAAACCTTCCATCTCAATTTACCGACAATGATTCCTTCACCCATCAGGGGAAAACAATTAGATAGACCATTAACATTTTTGAAAATGTTTACAATAACGTTTCTAGTATCAACATGTATCTCTGCAGAGTTGAACAATTAAAGTCAAATATTTTACCATGCATTAATTTCCTATCAATGTACTTTTGATATCTATGTTGTAATCCAAACCTGGCTATATGTCTCCTAAAATAACAGTTTCTGATTTTTTTGAAGAGGTGTTTATTTGCTCTTTTAAGAAGATTATTGACAATCCAATTTCTGTATCTTGAATATTAAGAGATTGCTAAATTAGTGTAACATGAGGACTGGTTGTCTAACCTTCTATCTAACTCTCAACACTGTAAGGGTGGTGTGATGGCCTATTTATGAAGTAAAGGAACAAAGATACACTTTATTTCAGAGTTTTTTTTCACGTGGCCAACTGCAAAGCCACAGGATTATTGTTCTCTCCTTTTCTATATGGCTCATGATGTATAAATTAGGGGTTCAAGTGATGCATGACATCACTTTCCACTGTTATCTCCCTGCAGATATGCACATGACAGTTTTGGGTTTGGATGTAAGAAGCAGCCTATCATTAGGCTGTAGCCATGGTTGGTTGCTATGGTTTGTTGTTTTCCACCCTGTCTGCCTGCCTGCCATATATAAGAAAAGCACCCAAATGAACTTTCCTGATGCACACATCAAACAGATAACATGACCACAGATTTAAAAAAGCAACCCTGTCTCATTTTTTTTACTTACAGTTAAAATGTTGTGGCTCCAATTATATATTCACAGAGAAAGATTTAGGAGTATAGATATTCATGATAATTATTCTTTTTAATTACATTTTCAGCCTTATTCGCCACAAAGGAGTGCATATATATTTATTAATATTGCATGTAGAGAGCAGCTAATAATTTCAGCATATATTTTGTAGTCCTGATGTAAAATGTACTGGGTGGCAGTTCATGCCATTTTAAAAGCTCTTGTAATAATGTAAAACAAAGGGCCCGCGGCCTGTTTTACAGAACAATGAAAGTGAGGTTGTGCAGCTGATTTTTAAATGAAGTAGCAATCAGGAGCAATCTTTCTGAGGTGGACGTGACTCATTGTTTTAAATGTATGGTACTATAAATGACAATTCTTGGTAAAGACTCAAAGAAACACCCAGCTGCATCTCACTTCTTACACACATTTATGAGAAAACTCAACTACTGTTGAACCGCGATCCCAACCACAAAGTGCTGCTGGGCCACGTCGTCGTGACAACAGTGGATCTCTGCTTTATGACATGTGTGTGGTTTTATCTTTCAAGACGGGCTCGTCACATGTATAGAGAGTAGAGACAGACCCGTCCTGTATGTCATTTACACACACGCACATGTTAGTCACACGTAAACATCTTGATTGTATGCAAACACATAATAAGAAACTGTAAACATCACTTTGCTGCAACCAAGCTGCCGTGAAAAAATAGAACAAATGACAGAGAAACGGGACAGATGAGTAGGTCACCGCAGCAGATTGGATGTCTCTTAAAAACAGACGAGAGATGTAACAAACTCCGTTTTCAAACAGAAAACTCACTCTGTACAAATGTAAAGTGCTGACAGAGCAGTCCCACTGAGAATAGGTCTAATAGCAGGTCTACTTTCTATATAAATCCAGACTAAATTCACTTTCCTTAAATACGCACACACCCTTAAAACGACATACGTACCTGAATGGTACAGCAGCCAAGAGCCATTGATCCCAAATTATAGTCTTTTATCAGAGCTTTTATCTCATGTGCCGCTTCAGATGTTGAAACACCAACTCGGCTTTTTTTCTCGCTTTCACGCCCGACCTAAGAGGTTGTGTAAGCTACTGAAATGATGTGATTTCACCATGAAGATTGAAAGGGGGATTCTGTCTTACTCTGCAATTTTATCGGTTAACAATTACCCAACAGAATAAGGTGAATCTTGTGTTTTGAAGATGTTCCTTTATTTGTTCAAAACCAAGCGTTCTTACCTGGAAGATGTATTCACCAGGTCGTATGTCTGTGACGTCGATCCACTGGCAGTCGATATCGTGGCGGTATGTGTCCCAGCAGCCAACTGAGATACCCTGCTGTCCCATGTTATAGCAGGAGTACCGCTTGTGTATTCCTTGTAGAGGAAGAAAAGTTAGAAACACATTAGGCGAGTAAAAAAGAGAAGGCTAAGTGGTGTAAATCTCCTTTGCTGCCAGTGGCTGTGGATTTTAATTTCTACCACAAGCCTGAAATTAAAACAAAATTATTACAAAACCAGATCTTTTTTGGGCACAATGGATAGAAAGGCTCTTAACTGCGTAAAGCTTGTCTAGGCCAAGATGATTTTGGGCTTGGCTTCTGATCCTACAGCTTGTCGCTTACTTTGAATGCTTATTATAGGATTTCAGCGTTTCACTTTTATGTATTCTTGATTCTCTTGTTTGTCATGATTCTGGTTTCCTTTGTTTCCAGCTTTTCCCTTGGGAAGCAGATTTACAGTAAGTTACATTAACCTGTAATTATGTCTCACCTTCAGGGCAGTATGTGTCCTCCAGACAGAAGCTGGCCTTGTGACCTTCGGCGACCTTGGTCCCGTTGAGCGTCAGCAGGTCATAGTGGGTGAACACCTCAATGCTGTGGTAATGCCTAAGGAATTGGATCAGGGTGAAATGATTAAAAAGAAATGTGTTAATGTGTTCCTGTTTTGGCTTACACCTATGAGAACAAACCTGTGAGAACAATCCCTGAGTTTCATCTAAAAATAGAGCAACCATAAATCCTTTCACGTTGTTGTGAAGGCGTCAAACAGACACGAGCAACAATTGTAAACACACAAGTGGGCTTAGGGATATCAGTTTGGTGTTGCTCTCATCACAAAACCATTCCCAGAACAGACGGTACCAAAAGTCAAACCATGTGTCTGCTGGTGGTTGAGGTCGTGATCGGGCTGCGGCGGGGACAGACACAGAGCTGTGCCTCTCGTCTTTGAGATAGAACCACAACCGCTGAGATAAAAAGCTAGGCACCTCTGAGCGTAGCAGCTGACCGGGTGAGGAGGATGCTTATTGTAAACATAATTTAAGGGGATGAAAGATTGTCTTTTGCTGTATTTAATAGCATGCTTTTATGTATGTCTGGTCATATACAAAATGTCACTGCGCTTGCTGCTGAATCTTACATTTCCATTCATGCAGTCATTACATGTTTTTACATCTGGTAGCTTCTTTTTTCTTGTGCCACCTTATAATAGTGTTCAGTCCTGTGCCATGGGGGAGGTTATGTTGCCTTTGATGTCCAACCAAACCCTGCAGCAGCTAAAATCACAACATCGTCACATCTGTAAAATGAACGGCTCTTGGTTCAAATGAAAACCTTAAAAGCTCCTAAATAACACAGCAGCTTGGAACAAAATCTGTAAATGTCAGCTTCACTCTTACCTGTGACACTGGTGCCATGTCCAGCTCTCTCTGGTGGCCTTAGGCCTGAAGTCGGCGCGGCCCATGTTCATGATGCGGGAGGAGAAGCGCAGCAGGCGGCGATGTCCGTAGGGCCAGGTCATTCGGGCGGCAGAGGATGACAGGCAGTTCTCCTCATTGGCGCAGGTCAGCAGGTGGAGGGGGCGGTCCTCCAGATAGGCCGTCTCCTGGACCAGCTGAGCATCCAGGACCAGGTCGGGAGCAGCTGCAGGGCGAGGGTCAAAGTTAAAAGAAAATGTATAGATATTTTTGTCTTGTACTCCATTCATCTTTGTCAAAAAATGACATCTGCTCTACTCACAATGTGACTCAATGGCTGACTGTCAAAAATACAGCCTTTAAGGAATACTTTCCCTCCCAAAATGACCATTTATTTATGTACCAGTAACTCAAACAATATTATCTTTATTTCTTGAATTAACTTGAATCAAACACAAGTTAAAAAACAGATAAAGGCCTTGATGAATTTAATAAACTTTTGACTCATTCTGAAAAGCAGACTCACTTTCTACACATGTGACTCCTGCGGCCTTGCCGTCTCCTCCTCTGGGACAGTAGACATTTGTGTTCCTGCGACAATGCTGGATGGACATCTCATTGCCGATGCAGTGAGTTCCACTCAGAATCACCTCGCCGGCATCTGCAGAGCCAGGCCAGTACCAGGTCTCCTGCACACACACATAGAAGAGATTCACACATACAATCATTAAAGAAAATAGCAGCCTCTGCTATAAACAAAGAAACCCCATAAGAACTATCAGTGCACATTATCCCATTTTACACTCTTTTACACAATTTTAAGACTGCCTGTTAAATGTTCCCGGCAGCCCCCCTCAAAACACACTCATGCTGCCCTTTCCATTCAGTTCTATTTTCAGTCTGTTTGCTCAGTGAATTTCTCCCGGATTTTTCTTGGCCTCACTTTCCCTCTTTTATTTTCAGTGCGCTGGAAGTGGACGTTTGTGAAGCCTGCAATTACCTCAGGCCTCTGTAATAACACAGCACAGTCACAAACAGCAGGACACAGAGAGAGGAAGAGAGAGAGAGGGAGGGAGAATGGAATATAGGAGCACAGAGAACAAACGCTTCGAGGTCGAAAGAGGATGAAGCAAAAAAACATCAACATGTTTATTTCTGTTGTTTACCTGAAGAGCAGTGGAAGCGAAGCCCAGGCCGAGCTGTCGACAGACCATCATGGCCTCGTTGATGCCCCAGTTCTCACTGCAGACGGAGCCCCAGCGCTTCACCCCTCCGACCTCCATCAGCACCTCCACACGGCCCTCAGATGGCTCTCTGCCTCCTGCCAGACGCACCTGAAGGTGATGAGTAGAACATGTTTTCTTGTCAGTCTGTAAACACTGCTAACACTGTGGTAAGCAAAGTACTCAAAAGCAGTATTACCACACTGTAGAAATACACTGTTACAAGTAAAAGTCTGCATTTAATATTTTACTTTAAGTATGATATAAAAATATTAGAATATAAATGTACTAAAAGTACTAATTCTGAGTGATGGCCATTTCAGAATAATATAAAATATATTCTTGAATGATAGTTTTGATCGGAAAGAACGTAAACCATACATATTGCTGGGTAGCTTCTGAATTTTAAAAAGGGATCAATACAAATTATAATAATACACGATACATTATTTGTTGATTATATTTTGGTATAAAGTGGGGGGAAATGGTAATACTCAGGCTGTTTTTGTGTGTTTCTTACCGAGGCTTGCATGCCAGTGTTAGGCACGTTGCAGCGCACCGCTACATCCTGAGTGTGTTTGCAGGTGTAGAGAGGCACCTCTCTGTAGGTACACTCAGTAATGGACTTCTCCCGGCCTGTACACTGCACACTGTTCATGTGGATGGGTCCGGTACCTACAGGAGAAAGGGCGTGGAATTCATTCATTCACATGTGTCTCACCAACCATTGGCCATTTGCAAGAAGACAGGCTACACACACACAGGGTACATAAAAGACTATAAACCTGATGGCTCTGTACCCACAGATGTCCACAGAGAGGGATTAAAAGCCCAGACATGATGGGGTCCTCTGATGTGGCTCTGAAACTGAGCATAGCCAGGGAGTTCTCTGTTTAAATTACCGTACAGTCTGCGCTACACACTGCACAGCAGGGCCACACTTTACAGACCAAAATAGATACCTAAAAGGCAAAATAGAGGAAATCTTTGATCACATCTAGGTTTGCGTAGGTGTGTGAGGCCCATGCTAAAGCCTTATAATTTGGCCTTAAATAGCTAATGATTTTCATCAAGTCTAACTTTATTCACGTCACTTCTGCAACACACAGATTCAACCCTTATATGTGTTCAGTTCTGCAGGGATGATGTATCTGTGTAAGATCACGGAACACCTTTTTAATTTTTTAAAGCGTCATTGCAATCACCAGAAATAAAAATCTATATCTTGGTCACATGACTTCGATGACCCATACACTAAGCTTTAGCCAGAAAAGTGTTTTCGAAAGTGATGACGTTTATGTCCCAGAAAGCCTCTTTGGTTTAACAAAGCTGTTACTAGCAGACGCCTTTTTCAAGAGACATAAAGGCTTAAAAATTAACAACTGAGGTATTAACGGACATATTTTATGATGTAGAATTAAAATCTCTTAAGCTTGTGTTAACCACAGGCACATAACCAAAAACCCATTCAAAAAAACAAAAAGGCCAAGAAAAGGTTGACTAATTCCGTGTTGTTGGACTCATTCCTGAAGCACTCTAATGCCCTGAGACAAAAAATGCTAAAGTGCTCCATTTTGACATTTAACAATGGTCATTATTCAGACACAACTGTACCATAGCACCTACTTTAATAGAGTCCTAAATTTACCTCAAATGAATTTCCATGAATTAGTTCATTAAGTTAAGCAGAGAGAAGGAAATGCACCCACCATTATGGAAATGCTATGTGCTCGTTTAGGCAGAAGGATAATGGGAGGAAATGAACGTGATTACAGAGTTACTGAAGAGGTATGGCAAGGAGGGAAAAAAGGCCAATAATGTTGTGTGTGAAAGTGGGGTCTATTTCCTAGGAAAATGTTTGACTTTATTATTGCCTGACAATTTAATTGCTATATGCTCATGCCCACAACAAAAGCAGAGCTAAAGTAATCACAGTATTCCTGAATGTTTGGTCCTGCTCAGTGCTGATTGCCTGACATCCTGGTTTCAAAGCTGCGCTATCTTTTCACATACAGTACAACAAGTTTATTTTGACATCAAAACATGCCATTGTTTTGGTCGCTAGAGCTCATAGCATAGTTTAAACTCTTATAATTGGTCATGGGTAGAGTTCCTCAACAATGAGCTTCTGCGACAGAAGTAGAAGTCAGGCTATAAACAATTTCTCTGGGTTTATTTGTCTATTCAGCCCCATAGTTCTTGGATAGCTGCGTTTAGCAACAGATATTTAGGCTGAGAAGTGTTTAGTCTAAAGGATCAATGAGCTCACTGATCCTGCTCAGAGTGCATGATGAATTCAGGCACTGATTCAAAGTCGGTAACATTCAACAGAAAAGTGGTTATCAGATCTGTAGCTGGGACTCCTTTTGATGACAAATAAATACCCAGTTATGGTCTTATCTAAACATACTAACGTCTCACACCATGAGTTCACCAGACATGGTGAGTAAATGAATCACCAGAAAGACTTGAAAGTGCACTTCATGGACACTGTGTGAGGCTATGTTTATGCTTCATATCTTACCCTGTCCAAGCTGCGCCCTGTTGAGCGCCTCTTTGGCCGTCCCGAAGCCCAGCTCTCTGCAGACCACGGTGGCTGCAGCGATGTCCCACAGGTGGTCACACACTGTGCCCCACTTGCCCTCCTTGAGCACCTCAACACGGCCTTCCCCAATACGGGGCCCCGCCTTCAGACGCACCATAGGCTGGAAGGAGAACAAAGTATGTTTAGATGCAAAATATCAAAGTAATTGAAATTATCTGGAAATCTTACACTCAGCTAATGTTGTTCTTAGTGTTTTAAAATAAAACTGCTTATTTCTAGATTTCAGCTTGATAATAGTATTTGGTCTACTTATTTGGCGCGGTGTAATGGCCTCTTGATCTGCCAACCTGCTGGATTATGTTTTCCTTTTGTTTCTGGTCTTTATTTCAGCGTAGAAGTATTTCCTGTTTTACTTTGTTACCTCTCCATTCATTTCAAGTAACTTCCTACCTTTGTGTGTTTTCCCTCCAGTTTTTCATTGATTGCTACTTTCAAACTCCATTCAGGCAGTTCCTTGTTCTTTTTCTGTTAATGTCTTCGGAATAACCTGACAGCTACCTGCCGGACCTACATCTTGATTTGGATAGTAAGCTTATTTCCTCAATTAATCATTTGACTCTTCCTGCTCCCTCCACATCAGTTCATCTTTGTTTGTCTCCAACCCTGCAATACCTATAGTTTGATAAACTGCTTAATGAAAAGTAGAAGAAGATTTTACTTTTAAAGGAGTAGTTTTGAGAAATAAGCTAAATAACGTACCTGCTGATAGTTAGTTAAAAACATGGAAACCACTGCCATGAGATGGTTAGCATATCTTAACACAAAGACTGGACAGCGAAAACAGCTAACTCGGATCCGTCCTTAGTAAATAACACAGCTAAAAAAAACATTTCAGTTGTTTTGTAGTACCTTTTTTGTTTAGTTTTGTTATCTAACTTGTTACATAGTTAGCTTAGAGGTTCTGGTAGGCAGATTTTGAGACCCTGATGAAACACTGGCTAGCTGTTTACTGCTTTTGAGCTAACCAGTTGATGGTTGCATTGTTTTCTTACTTAATTTTTGAAGTCATTATTGAACTTTCACAATGAGTTACTGATTTTCTACGGTTTAAAAAGTAAGATAAGACATGGTAAATAGTTTGCTTAAGTGAGTACTTTGGACAGAGCCATGCTAATGTTAGCTGACTGCTTTCAGTAATTATGCTAGGCTATGCTCCATATTGCAGCTTTACATTTAGTGGAAAGATAGGCAGGTAGTTTTGAAATTGTATTGAATTTACATTTTCAAACTAGTCCATTATTAACACATTTGTTTATCATCTATATTTGTTTAACTTCCACCTCCATACTGACCGGCACGGCGGGTGGTGCAGGCGCTCTGCCATAGCGGGTGAACTGGGATCCTGGGACACAGCGGACTACAGCGTGCATGCCATTGTTGCATGGGACATTATTCCTGGGGAGGGACAGCTTGGCCTGACACTGAGACAGAGAGACCTCCACACCCTGACACTGCACCTTCTCCACCCAGTAGGCCTTCTTCCCGATCAGTGTTCTCAGCCTGGGGTGGTAAAAGAAGAAGTTGGTGGAAAGAGACAGGTATGTTTGTGATTTGACACATAACTAATGGTAAAACAGGGGTTTTAATCTAATGTGGATTTTACCTGGAGGATGGATCAGCTATCTTGGAGTCCCAGATTTTCCTAAAAAGAGGGAGACAACACACTGGAGTTACAAGTATGCCTCTTTACATCCAGTAGACTAAACAACCAGCTGTCCTATACTAACTGCGCACTCCCACAGTCTGCTCCTGTGCCCACTCGCATCTCATCAATCATCGTTTCTTCTCTTTCTTGATGTACCTTCTCTTCCCTTCTGTCTATCAACCCTGAAATAAACAAACTCAGAGCTTTGAAAGAGACACAACATGCTGGGAAGGGCGTGTGTGTCTTTGGATAAACATAGTCCTCGCCTTAGTAACAGGGAGGGAGAAAGAGAGAGGCTGATTTACAATAACGGATCACATAACTCTTCCTTTCTTTCCTCCAAAACCACCACCTACTTGTCATAACTTTTTATAGATCTTTCATTTCTACAGCCATGGGTATTTCTGTTTCAGTGTGTTTGTCTATATGTCTACAGTGAATGTCTGGTTTGGGGCATCCATGTGGAAAGAAAAACTATAAATATAAATAAGCCACTATACATTAATCCCTTTCAAGAAGCCTTATTGAGGTCTGCCAACTCCAACAGGGTTTTCTAAACTATGTCTCTAGTTTTATGGATATTACGTTAAACTAACACAGTACACAGTATGTGTTCACAAATAAGGAACCCCTATGCCTATGCACACACACACAATCCATGCTCAAACCTGAAAAGTTAAAGAAAAAAGCAAACAGTCAATAAAAAAGGGATGATTCACAAACCAGACTTAGTCTGGGTAGTCTCCATCTAACACACACACACACACACACACACACACACACACACACACACACACACACACACACACACACACACACACACACACACACACACACACACACACACTCGAGCTGACCACTTGCATCTAACAGTGCGACCACAGACAGGTGCAGTGTGACTGACGCCCCTTCATGAATGTGCTTGAATTAAATGAGTCACCACACCAAATATAAAGTTAACCGTATAACCAGATTCATGATGCAATTAAATATTTGGCAACCTAAAACGGGAAATGTATCCTCTCTTGTGGAACTCCAGTATACCGGTAATCCACAAGTTATTAAAGTACCAATATTAGATGAGAAGTGTGTTTGGTGCTGGAGGGGCCTTCAACGAAACCTACAATAAACCCAGAGCCAGACAATCTGCTTTATGGAACAAAATAGCTCTTTAGCTGCCAAATGCTCAACTACCTTCACCAGCTGTGTTAAAAGTTGGAGTTTAATCAATGTAGATCATTGATTTATCAGACAGAATATAAACATATGTATTGTCTCTAGTAATATTAAAACATTGATCAGTGCAATTTTAAGAAAAATATTTGAAAAAAATATTGTACTTTTTACCCCATGAACTGAGTACGATGTGTATTGGCTTGTGCCTATCTGGGTGTGTAATTATAAGCTTATCTGTGTGTGTCTGCACGATTTTAAATGTTTTATAACTCGGTGCTAAATCAAAATGAGAGAGACGGCTGTGAGGGGGTGTTAGTTCATGGTTTGGAGAAGGGGGAGGAGGGGGGAGTGCTACCCATATAATTGCCTGCTCTGCTTGGCAGTGTCTGCTGTGCGGTCGAGCAGTAGCATGTTGGTTCACACACACCAGACATGGAAATATGCACGTACATATCAACTTTCCCTGCGTTGCCTCTGTAAAAATGAAGCTCTTTAAATGTGCAGCGTTGTTACCCAACCTTATGAATGCATTCTGGGAGACAAGGAGCAAGTGATGTAAGTCTCTATGAACTGGACAACTTATATGTGCATTGCCTAACTTCACAGTATGAGGAAAACCATGTTCTTTTGGTTTTCACATAAGACACATTTATGTTTTCCTGCTGAGCCAAAAACACAGTGGTGATTTTGTTCTTTGTCAGGTCGGAAACACACGTTTGAGCTGGGTTGAGGCTCTTCTCCATCTTTTAAGGAGATGGTGAGGAAGGGAGGTGAACAACAGCATCAACCCTCAGGCACAGAAAACAGGTTGTGACCGCAGCAGTGCAGCACTGCTGAATCATTTTATCCAGGAGAACACTTTCGTACTGCTCAGGAGCTTCAGCTTGATGCAAGTTTTTTGCAATTATGACCACACAATACCATAAGCCACACTGGAGAGGGGATCTTACTGTAAGCGGAAAACAGAAATAACCTATTATTATACTGCATGAATGCAAAGCTTCCTGACTGGAGTAAATCGGCTTACTGAGGAGAGAGGTTCCAACAATAGTTCAGCCTTTAGACTGTCCCATCAACCTCCAATGAACCACAACTCAAAGGGGTCATTATTATTATTTTGGCTTTTCAGCTCAATTGCAACAAAGGCATAAAAAGGCCTTAACTGAGAAGGGGCATTATGGCCTCCTAACAAGCATGTTCCTATACAACAAAACTGCATTTTCTATTATGTTTTGAAGGAAACTTATTTTCTCCTGGATTATGTTAGTCTTTAACACATCACAAATATATTTTAAAGCTACTCTCTAATAGTCTGTGAAGCGTGAGTTGGGGTAGTGGATAGGTAGCTAAACTAAACACAGACCTGTCACCCTGGAGACCGCTGTTGTTTTAATTTCAACATTAACCATGTGCTTCAAGCTGCGACTGTAATACATTTGGGAGTGCAGTTTTGTTGTATGGGAATGTAATTTTATTGGAGACACGGTTGGGAGGGCAGAAGGAGCCGTGGGTTCACACAAATTAGAATAACTGAAGTTACTGTCAGCCTCAAAGAGAGTATGGATGTGATGAAACAAGGGAGCTTGAAATTGGCTTTAGTACTTGCCTTTTGTAAGCACAGCAAAGTAGAGGAGTATTTAAGCAGCTGTAAAAAGGCACTGAACAATTTAACGGGCTGAGACAAATGCAGTCACACCAAAAAAATAAAAAAGGAAACAACCACATGGTCTGAGAGGGAAGTGCTGACACAGCACAGGGTTTACAGCAGGTTCAGTTAAGAGCAGAGAATATTGTAGAGCATCTCTCAAACCATAACTATAGCTGTGGACACAAACCCAGAGAAAAGCAGGCATGGACCATTGACAGCAAAGTGGGTAACACCAGTAAGACAGGATGTGACTGTTATCACATCCTATCTTCCTTGGATAAATATCAAAATAACTCTACCATGCTTTGAGGCTTGGCACAGCAGTGCTTTGATCTAAACTCCTTACTCGGTCATAAACCAGAGTATTGGACACTTTTAAATATTGACCTGATGGTGGCCCTTGATGAAAGGTTAAGGGTTGTACAAGTTATCAAAATGAACTCTGAATAGGACATTCATGTTTGTAAAAATATCATAGCAATCTGTCCTGTAGGTGTCGAGACATTTCACTAAAAAACACAAATGAAAGGTCAGGTGATCACCAACAATTCCTTGTGTTTGAACTATACATGTCTGTAATAAATGTTGAGCCTTCCCAATCGAGAGAAATGGAGATTATCCACTGAATAAGTGAAACCTTTGACCTGCTGGTGGAGCTAAAAGAAGAGTCTGGGATCATCAAAGTTATGAGGTTTGATCCTCTGGGTATCATGACTATGACCATGAGTGACCAAACTGCATTATTCACTGAGGACCAATAATGCAAAATGTCATGGTCATCTATCCCATGTTTTTGAAAATGTTGACTGGACCAAACTAGAGGAATGGATGACGGACATTGGCATCCCAAGAACCATGGCTTTGTGTCTAAATGGATAACAAACAAAAAAGTAAAACTTACTCCCCATCTTTGATGTTTCCTGTCGAACAAACATAGCTGCTCCAGTCGTCTCCCACATCGAAGGGAGGAGGTAGACAAAAAAAACAAACAACATTCTCCTGCCTGGTCCACTCTTTACACAAACCACTGGTCAAATTCTTGGCACAGTAATATGATGTTTCTCCACCCCAAGATGTTTTTCAGTATCGTTGTCCATATTTAAAAGTTTGCACCGGGAACATGCTAACCACCTTGGACCCGAAAAGTCTTCTTGACCAAATGGAATCACCTATTTGATCGAATTTCTGAGGTTTAGATTTTCTCACACTCAATGAGTATTAATTACTAAGCTGTGGTCAGTGTGGTTAACAGGGCAGCTGAGGAGAAGCTCTGCACAGCTGAGTTGGACACAAGGAGTAATCTTTGGCAACATTTAGAGACAGCTGGTGTAGGGCACGTCAGCGGTCAGTACAGTGGTCCTGTTAGCCGTGCCATAAAAAGACCTCTGTGGGCAGACATGCGGACACACATTGGGTTGTGTGTGTGTGTGTGTGTGTGTGTGTGTGTGTGTGTGTGTGTGTGTGTGTGTGTGTGTGTGTGTGTGTGTGTGTGTGTGTGTGTGTGTGTGTGTGTGTGTGTGTGTGTGTGTGTGTGTGTGTGTGTGTGGTCGAAGTTAACTGGGATTATTTGTATTAGTGTTGTTTGCTTATTTTACAGTGTGTGTGTGTGTGTGTGTGTGTGTGTGTGTGTGTGTGTGTGTGTGTGTGTGTGTGTGTGTGTGTGTGTGTGTGTGTGTGTTTATTCGTTTGTGAAATGCATACATGGATTTTGGACAGGTCTTGTAAGAGACCGTGCGATGAGGGCGGGGGTATGGATTTATTTGCATGTGTGTATGTGAGCTATTGGGGTTTGCTATGGCATATGTGTGAAGGCTTTGAAGATTGTTGTAGTTTCTAAAGCGGGTATTGATGGCTAAAGGCAGACAATTTATTTTTCAGTTATGATAATTTACAACAAATATAAACCTGAAGTTTTCCCTAACTAGCCTCTGTACTAGCTTGTATTAATGTAATTAATAATAATCATTTTAATGTTAATATTTTGAATGAAGCTTGAATCTTAAAACTATTAGATACAGTGACATCCTGTACGTGAAATATAAATGTTATTAATGATCTTACAGAAAGATTGATACTCCAAAGCTGATATTAGTGGCATCTCTGCCACCTCTAAACAAGCCTGCTATTTTCCCTCAGACTCTCTATCCAAAAGGCACAGTTTGTATTTACACTTAGGTTGAATAGGAGTTTGTTTTCAGTCTGCCATTCTGCTTTGGAAAGTGCTGCTGCACACAGTTTTAACTGAAGGTTTCTTAATTATATGAGATTAGAAACCATGTAAGGGAGGGTTCAAGTAAAGACACACACCATGATGATGATGATGATGATGATAATAATCTTTTCGTCTGGATCTGACATTAATAACATACTGTCGAAGACTATTTTAAAGGTCTGTGCAGGGCCCTCCTCAGCCAATGGGCAGACAGGCCGTGTTCGGCTAATGCCACAGTGGACATGTCGTGCCAGTGTGGTTGTTCTAATGACAGCAGTTGAGGTTAACCTCTACTACAGGGGGAAGGAACAGCAATCCAGGCACGGGGCCGCCTAATCCGTGAAGGGATGTGTAGTCCACCGCACTTTTCCATCCCTTTCATAACATACACACGCACACACTCTTTCTGCCTCCCTCCTCCTCAGTCACTTTGCTGTGTCCACACTCTCACCTGTAGGCGTTCTGGTCAAACGCTTCTGCCGCAGGGAATCCTAACATGCCACAGACGACACGGCTGCTGCTGAGGTCCCAGCCCTGGTTACACACATGACGCCACCTCCCAGCATGCTTCACTTCCAACACTCCTTCCGTCACCAGATCACCATGGTTTTTGGCCAGCACGGGCCGAAGACGGGCCTCCTCTAAGTGAACCCTTTCAGATCCCTGCAATTAGAAATCATTCTTTAATGATGATAAAGAGTTGAGTATAGCACTGTTAATCCTGAATAAAGTCCGCCACAGGATACACTCTCTGACAAATTATAACAGCAAACATGACGTAATCTTTATTCAAACAAAAATGTGTTTGAAATATCTGCAAATCGAGGAAAGAATAACATAAGATGACATGCTACGTCTTTAATCATCAAGCTCTCTAATCATCCACATAAAAGCCAGCAGGAAGGAAACCAACAGAAAAACAGAGAACTTGCTTAAAGTGTCACGATGATTACAAAATGGTCAGGAAAGTGTAAACTCTGCAAGTTCAAAAGGAAAGAAAGCCAAACACAAGTGATAAATGTCTTGCAATTTCCTCTGGTCGGAGTTTCTTGCATGTTTGAAGAGAGGGGCTGTTGAGCTTCTGGTGGTTGAGTCCTGAACTAAACGCTGCGAAAGAGCTGGATCTGGAAAAGTTCTGGTTTTAAGTTTGCCTCTAATTAAACATGTCCACTGGCCTGTGGCTCCACAAAAGACATCCATCTATGGGAGTCTGAAGAAAAGCTTGATTGGACTAATTATTTGCAGTGTACTAGAGGCTTTGTGTGTTTGTCAGTGTGATTTTACCTGTGTGTAGTGCACATCAGTCTCCAGTCCAACGTCAGGATAAACAGGCTCTGGTTCGACATGGTTCCCACTGAGCTGCTGCTGTCTGACATTCCTCGGCTGGGGCTGAGCCTGGCTCTCTGCTCCTCCTCTCACGGCTGCGGGACTGTTCCTCTCTGTCTCCTGTCTCTGCCTGTAGGATTGGCCGTTTATCAGACGTGAAGGCAGCTCGTGCCCTTGTGGCATGGGTTGTTGGTTTGCTCTGGAACCACCTCGATTCCTTCTCAGGATCTGGATCTCATGGCCATTTTCCTGTGGTGTGAGGTTGCTTCGACGAGAAGAAGTAGGGTTACGATGAAGGGCGATCTCATGACCCCTTCCAGGGGACGAGGAGATGAGGGCTGGGGGAGGATTTGACTGTTGCGGTTGCGGTGGTGGGTTTCTCTGTCTTGGCTGGTTTGGCTGCCGCCTAGGGGATGAAGGAGCCTCCTCCACTGTGACGGCGGGGGAGCCAGGTCTCCTGTCTGAGCTGCAAATGACCCCCAGGTCCTCAGCGTGGGTGCAGTCGTTGATGCCCCAACCATTGGAGGGACAGTCTGCAATGGAGAGCTCTGTGCCCGTGCAACGAACATTGTCCAACCAGATCAGACCTAGCAGCAAGAAAGGGTGGTAAGTTTGAGAATTTAAATATATGAAAACTTAAAGGTCTCCTATTATAGTATTTTTAGGCATATATTATAGGCCTCTGATATATAACAATATATAAAAAAAGATTTTAAGAAGTATTTTGCTCAAAATACCAAACAGATCACCCATTCTAGCCATGCCTCGTATCCTTCTATTTCAGCCCTGTTAGAAAAGTGCTGATTCTGGGGTCTGTAGCTTTAAAAAAAAAAAAAAAAAGGAGGGGGCGGGGGAGCTTATGCAGGAGAATTCTACCCAGATACTCAGCTAAATGCTGCCGTGATGAAATACCATATCATGTTCAAAACCACATCAAGGATTATTTCTGAAACAGTATGGAGCTCAAATGTTTTTTCTCTTGCGGGTTTATCACAAGGTGAGTTCCTTTTTATTTCCTGCTTTTTTACACATACTCTCTCCAGTACAGGTTAGCTCTGAGTGTTAGCGATGCTTGCTAATGTCAACAAAGACCATGTTACCTCCAAAACACGTCGCACATTGTTTCTGATAGCGAGTTTCTGATAGGGCCGTGGGTGTAAAGCCAGCCCACATTTCAGATATTACGTCATGACCGCAGCAAATCTGGATCAGCTCCGTTGTACCCCCGTTTTTAGGGATTTGGGTACGGAGGAAAGGAGAGAGGGTTTTGTTTTCTGATACTTTGTGAGTTCCCTGACACACCAGGGACACATACTTATATATAAAAGACATCAAAAAGTGAATTTTGCATAATAGGAGACCTTTAAATCGTAAGGTGTTCCAAACGAAACACAATTTGGTGGACATACCTTGTCCCTCGCCGAACTTGGCACTGTGCGCCCAGGTCAGGCCGCGTTGGTAGCCCAGCTGTTGGCACAACACATTGGCCAGGTTAAGGTCCACCTCGTCATCACACACTGTGCCCCATGCGCCATTGTAGAACACCTCCACTCGTCCCTCGTTTGTATTGCGCCGACCTGCGCCTGCCAGACGTACAAGCACTTCCTGGCCAGACAGCGCAGGGGGGTAGAGCAGGAGCAGGAGGAGGAGTGTGGACAGTGAGCTGAGGCACAGCATCCTGCACGGGGAAACAGAAGAAGAGATGAGACCTCCTCATGGGAATGAAAATGGAAGCGTGTGATGTGAGGTAAAGAGAACTAAAACAGAGTAGATGTATGTAAAGCAGGAGCTCCTAAATATATATACACATGTTACCACAAAAATCCCAAAAAGCCATGGAACTCACATTCCATACTCTGACTAAACATATAATTTAAAACTTCTCGTCTAACCCTAATGGGACATTGTGCTGTAAAATGAAAGATTGATAGATGTTTTTATGTTTTTAAATAATCAGTAATTTAAAGGACAGTCAGGGACTTGAGGAACATAGTGGAAGCGTAGCACTCAGTCTGAACCAGTCAGGGCAAAGGGAGTAATAACCAAGCTAAAAGTAGCCTCTCAGTCCAGCCAACGGAAACTTTGGCTTTCCGCAAACCCTCAACCTTAGCTGCATGCATTTAGCCAACAGACACAAATGCAAATAAACACAGTCATAAAAATGTTCTCACACATAAATAACGCAGCAGGTCTGTGAGAGATATTTTGGTTAATGATTCATTTAACCTTGGAATAACCCTATAAAACCCTGTTTTCTAATAGATGGGAAGAAACTGGTGAAATAAGAAGCAAGAAGAGAATATATTTTGAAGATGAAAAACTCCTCATATTAATTCATCCAGCCAGGGCTCAATGAAATTCTGCTTTCATTAAAACTAAATTCAGCGAGCCTGAGCAAATATAAGTTGATGCAAGCGAAAGGGCATAATTAAGGTTGTTAAAGGAGGGATGAGGCGTGGGTGAGTTCATCCAGGTGCAGGGATAAAATATTTTATAATTAAGTTTAAGTAGAGTTTAGCAATAGGTGAAGTAAAGAGAAAAATGCTGAGGCCAAACTCACCTATCTGTTGATCACAGCCTGGAGTCACGAGGAGAAAGAAGGGAGAGAGCTCTGGAGGAAAGGAAGGCAGTGAGCTTGGTCCTGCTGTCTCTCTTTTCTCCTCTTCTCCCTCCCTCTTTCTTTTTCTGTCACTCCCTCAGATCTGCTAATTCATCCATCCCTCCCATTTTCTTCATTTATGCAACTTTTTTTTTTCTCTTTTTCATAAGGTCACGTTTGTCCTATCCATCACCTAACGTCCATTTAACCATGGACATCAGTGAAAATACAAAGGAAATACAATCTGAACATGATAAATAAACTTCAGGTTACTTGTAGTCAAATCAGACATACTGAATAATTGATGCACCCCAACATAGATTTATGAACACTTACTTTACTCACTTACATTATATTGCTACTCTTTTCAAATTAAGCCAACCACTTTCTCACAGGTCACATGGGCTCAACTTATAAAAGTGTCATTTTATAAGGGTTTTCCCTCACAAAACATGTTAAATACTGTAAAATGCATGGTAAGAGAATATTAGTTTTATTGTTTGTGCCCTGAACCGTGTGTATCAAAGTCTTGCCCAATCCTAATTGAAACTCAAAAAAAAAAAAAATCACTTTCCCTTCTGATGTCTGAAAAACTGAAAGGGCGTGCATTTTCATACCACACAATAGTAAAGCTACATGCTCACACACACACACACACACACACACACACACACACACACACACACACACACACACACACACACACACACCACAGTGCTGGCACCATCCCATGCCCACAGTTGGTGGTGTCATGACTTAAATACTATGTGCTGCGCAGTAAGAACGGAGCCTGTCTGAACTATTCTTTCTCTTTGCATAAAGTTCAGTTTCGTAACATCCTCAGTCGTGGCACCTCCTCACATGGAGGAAGCTCTCTAAGAATAGAGATGGATGGAGCTCTATATTAAAAAAAAAAGGAACAACACGAAGCACATATTCCTAAAGATGACGCTAGAATGCTTTGACGATAAAAAACAGACCCTAAAACTAAATATGCATTAAAAAATACAATTCAAGTGTGATTTATGTCAATTGTAAAAAGTTTAGATGCTTCTTTTCAATTCTTCTTTTGTTAGATGACTTTAGAAATCTTGACGTTCTTCATCACTAGATTTAAGTACGGTTCAGCAGAGAGAAATGAATAACAACAGGTAGCTCGTCTAACAACACAAATTTCATACACATATCAATAACTGTGCTACTAACGTAAAACAATTGGTTACATTTTAATCTGTGTGATTGAAGATTTTAACATGAACATTTTTTAACCTATAAAATATACCTACAGTAAAGACAAGCAGCTCACTGTAATGAAATGTGACATGAGACAATATATTGAGGCTCAAGAGCTCCCTCTCATGGAGTGGATATTTTGTATACAGTAAATGCTACAGGAGAACCATTTAACCCTTCTCTTGCGTTTCCGGTCAAAAGTGACCGAATGACTTTTGTTTTAATCATAAATATTGTGTTTTTCATCCAATTTCCTCAATACCTTATGTTATCCTCCACACCAGGCCTCTGAACATATACACTTGATGATCACCACTTGCATTGAATTTTGAGTGATTTATTCAACAGTGAAACACCCTTGACGTTTTCGGTCAGAATTGACCGCCATAGAAAATGAATGGTTTTGAGTGTATTATGTTCATCCTGCAGATGGAAAACATCTATATACACACACACACGCACATGTTACGGGAACCTCTCCCTTTCTTGCGCTGTTTGATTCAATGTATCATACCTTCTCACAGGTGCGAGCTCTGTGCCCCTCGAGAAACACAAACCTCTCACTTTCTCACGCTGAATGCACCTCCCTTACTGGCTCTCAAGCAGTTATATTTGTGCCTTGCTCACATTTGACTCATTGACACAATGAGCAGGCGACTGATTAGCCGATTTTCTGTACGAGGGGCGCTGGACAATTCTTTTTGAACCAGATGAAGAGGAGATTGAACCAGATGAAGAGGAGATAGAGGAAGATGTCTCAGAAATGGAAGACAACAGCGATCCAGACTATTATATTTCCATCTCCAGTAAACACAGCCTACATGGCAAGCATTTTTATAATATACAGTAATGTAAAATAAGCACTATCTTTGAACTTACTGCCAAAAATAATATGAAATTCGCCCCTGGTGTCATTCTGTCTGTCACCCCTTGATTCCACTTGCTTTGACTGTTCAAATGAGATGTCAACCATCAAAACTGGATACGTGGTTGCAGTGATATCACTGTGCATAACACACCGGTACATTTTGAGTGATAATAGCATGTGAAGGGGGGTATGACCTAACGCAAGAGAAGGGTTAAAAGAATATAAATACAGTTTCTGAGTATATCTTTCACAACTGCATTGTACCCTGTTTAGATTGTATATTAAACTTGACTGTTAAACTTGAAAGGGAGTTCAAAGCCTTCCTCCCTTTACATTGTGACTGTATTATGTTTAGTTTATCATTATGTGTAAGAAATGCTGTAAAACTTATCAGTACAACAGTGTATATGAAGGTCAGTAAGCAACGCTGCAGTATTGTTGTCCTTATTACACAAAAATGAATTCAGCACATTGTTGATAGTTGTCAGTATTAGTGATTTTGTGAATTTAAATACTTTTGAATGTGTTGTTTAATCAATGTTCAGGCTTTCTTGTTTTAATTTTGTTTTACTGATCCTCACAACACAGATAAAAAACAGACAATACATTCCAGGATGGTAACATTTGAAAAACAACAAAATTGCTACATTTCACAAAAACACTCCTTGTCATTGCTTTCAGTATCCTAACAGTTTGGAGGCCGCGGGGTATCGTTCTCGGTGGGTCATGCACTTGTCTCTCTCGATGAACAGTGAGTGGGTTTTGCAGTTAATGTCCTTCTCAAGGGTGATGCGTGACTCTTCCAGGTGGGACAGGGAGCGTCTGGCCTCACTCAGCTGCTGCTGCAGGGACGCCACAGTGGCATCAATCTGCCTCACCTCCCCTTCCAAACTGCAAACATGGGAGCAAACCAAATTAAGAGGGGGAAGAGGACACATATCGAATGAGACTCTGCATGTGTGTGCATTGTTAGGTTACCTGAACTGGGGCTGATCTCTACAGAGCTCCATGTTGGGTCTGAGGGAGCGGAGGTAAAGTCTGGACTGGGCTACTCTCAGTGGAGCCTCTTTGTTGTGGATGGCTTGCTGCAGCAACACAATGTTCCTCTCCTGGGCCCCAATCTGCTCCAGGACCTAGAAACACCATCACAAAAGAGATATTAAAGGTCTCCTATTATACTATTTGTAGGTATATATTATAGGTCTCACATATATAAAAAACATGTCTCTGAAGTGTTTTGCTCAAAATACCAAACAGATCACCCATTCTAGCCATGCCTCATACCCCTCTATTTCAGCCCTGTTAGAGAAGTGCTGATTCTGGGTCCGTAGATTTAAATTTAAAACAATTCGAAAAATAAAAGAAAAGAGGGGGGGATCTTATGCCTGCTCATGCAGGAAGATTCTACCGGTAGATGCTATGCTAAATGCTGCCTTGATTAAATGCCATATCGTGTTCAAAACCACATCAAGGATTATTTCTGAAACAGTATGGAGCTCAAATGCTTTTTCTCTCACGGGTTTACCACAAGGTGAGTTCCTTTTTATATCCTGCTTCTTTACACATGCTCTCTCCAGTACAGCATTAGCAATGCTTGCTAATGTAAACACAGCCTATTAGTTCCAAAACACATTGCGCATTGTTTCGGGTACAGCAACGTTTCTGATAGGGCCGTAGGCGTAAAGCCAGCCCACATTTCAGATATTACGTCATGACCGCAGCAAATCTAGATCAGCTCCGTTGTACCCCCGTTTTTAGAAAAGTAAAGTAAGGAGGAAAAGAGACAGGGTTTTATTTTCTGACACTTTGTGAGTCTCCTGAAACACCGGGGACACATATTTATGTATAAAAGACATCAAAAAGTGCATTTTGCATAATAGGGGACCTTTAGACAATGAGTCACACTGTCAGTCTGTGTGTTGGTCTGTTTCTCTACCTGTGCCAGCTTGGTCTCCATCTGGGTCTTGGCCTCTATCAGCTCCTGAACGCGCCGGCTGAAGGCTCGGTCCACACTGGAGCACTGGTATTCCAGATCTTCAGTGGTGTCCTGCAGCACCTGCTCCACCAGCAGCCTGTCACACACACCAGCATCACTATATTTATCTTCATTAATGTGTAACAATGGGCCTATTGAGGAAAATATATACAAACAAATGTCTTATTTTTGCGTGTATCTATGACTATTTTGTAAGTATCATTCAGATTTCTGGAATTAACCAACGTTTTTCTTATTGTTGCTATTTTCTTAGATAATAGTTAAACGTTTACCAGTGTTCGAGAGAATTCTTACAACGATAACAACAAACAGGTGTTTTTTTTCACTGTCCACAAATAGTTTTTCTGACACAAGGAACCACAACCCAACCTAAGACTGTGGGTGGTTTGTTCTTCCTGCTGGGCCTTGTTCAGGTTGTCCTGTGTAAACTTTGTCCACGATGTGCAGTTACACACCCTGCAGAAGAACAAATGACACATTGCATGATAGTTATTCAAAATGTTTCTCATTTGATCTGTTTCTAAGATGTGATGATGATACACAGTCATACGCAAACTAGGACTCACTGGTCCTGGAAGGCGGCTGAGCTTGGGTGGTGCCGTGTGTCTGGGCTCATGTTACTGTGTCTTCCACTGTGGTCATCAAAGTTGTATGCCTGGTACTTGTCAGACCAATCCATCTCCAACGTTTGCTTTGCCTCTCGGTTCATCCTGACACACACAGAGACACAAACCCAGGGATATTTAGTGTGAGCTTTAAACTAAAAATGGCCTTTTACATTTGTATTTTTATGTTGGGATGTTACACTCACTTGATCTGACTGACAACTTGAGCTGTAGTTTTCTTCAGAAGAGCCTGGACACTTCTGATCAAGTCCACTTCCTGCAAAACACACAGTCACACACAACTTAGTGTTTATCCTAGTGAGCCCTCTGCTGGTGCTGTTCTCCTCTGACACAAAACTCACTAATAGACACTTGATCCAGAGAATATTACTGTGGAGCATAACTGAGCCAGCATTTTATTGGTGCTCTGAAGGTTACTTTCTCATTGTTGGATACGTTATTTGATCAATAAAAAAATAGAAAAATGGAAAAACTGAAAAAGTACTCTAAATCTCAATGTTCTACTTATGTCTGACCAATGGTTCAGAAGCTAAATATACATTCAATATCATTTAAGACAAGGAATAAAAAAGAGCTGGTGGTGGACTTCAAACGGTGCTAACCGGTATACTTTTACCTGGCTACTATGTCGCTTGTAAATTGTGTAATTTCTAGTTTTGCATCTTTGGTTTTTATGCATGCATCTTGAGTGATATACTTAGATATTAAGCTACCTTTGGCTCTTTGCTGTAAAAATCGTAAATGTCCCCTCTGTGGGACGAATAAAGGTATTCTGATTCTGATATTCTGAGACATCCTGTAATAATATGTACTCCCACATGGACAGTGTATACAATTATGCATTGATTTGGGGTTCAACGGGCTCATGATTCAGTGTTATACTACATAGGAAAGGACATGCGATTTTTCAATAAAGAATCTGCTGAAAATTCAAAATAATCTTCGTATAAAATAAAAAAATCCTATAAAAAGAGGTGTGTATTACTCTTCCAGTGTTGTACGAGAATGTTACATTGATATTAAGTCATTGGATCATATGACATGAAAGCCACTGAAAGGAAATTAGACTTTTCAATAGAGAACTGCTTACATTTCTCAACAGTAATCAGGTCATCGGGTCACAAGACATCGAATCTATTAAAGGTCCCTTGTCATGCTTTTCCGGTTATTACCCGTCCCCTTGTGTGTTATGAAGGTTTTTATGCATGTAAACGGTCTGCAGAGTCACAAACCCTCAAAGTAGAGTAAAACTCTAACACAGAAAAGACCTGTCTATGCTGCCCCAGAACGCCTCGTTGGAGATTTCTCTTTTTCTTCCTGGGTACAGTGACGTGCCCATACCCAAATGGACCAATCTGTGGAGCCGTTACGCTACGTCCGCGGAACCGTTACGTTAAGTCTGTGGATTGGTCCAAATGAACCAATCCGCGGACTTCCTCACACACACACACTCAATCTTTTCTCAGCTGCAGCTCCGCCGATTTCTCCTCCCTGAGACGGCGGGACACGGCGAGGCTGTGAGTCGGTGTGTGAGCACACACTCAAACTCCCATCCAGAGATGCTGGATGAGAAACCAATGTGATTTTGGAAAATTGCACAATATAAATCTATTCTACTAGACCTCAACAATGGAATTATGATTAGTAGAAATGGCCAGGACATGGGACCTTTAAAGGAAATTCAAATATCCAACCTAAGACTAACTTCACAGTGGTGTAATTCTCCTATTAATTATGAATTTATCCAAATATTGTTTTATTCTTAGTATGCCTATAGCTTGAATTTCAAATGTATATTAAGACCTTTTTTAAATGCAAAGACAATGACTCTTATGTCCTGTGTCAGTGTTATACAGTTTATACACCTTCACCAGCTCCTCTTCCACGGAGTCTCGCACCAGGTCTGGTCCCATTCTCCGGGCCCTGCAGCTCAGATTATCGGTGGAGATGGCATACGGAGTCTCGGAGGCGTCCAGCGCCTTCTCTAGCCTCGTCTTCAGCGCCAGCAGTGACTCTGTGTCGGCATGCAGCTGCTCGATGTGCCGCTGCAGCTCAGACTTCCAGCTGTGGATCTCATGCAGTCTCTCCCCCAGGAGACGCGTCCCCTCACCCTGGGTCTTGAAAGTGCCTGCCTCTGTGTCCTGGTGCAGAGCTTTGGACTCTCTTTGGATGCTCCGGGCTGCGTGGCTCTCGGTGCCGGCCTGCTGGAGGATGCTGTGGTAGTTGGAGAACCATTCAGCAGGGCCGTATTTAGCGGAGCGGTAACCGGCTGTGGCTGAGCCCGAGGACGGCTGCGGGACATCCGGCTTTACAGAGAGGTCTCTCTCCTGGACCCCCTGGGCCACAGCTCTGCTGTCATAGTGGGGCCTTGACACTAAGACCTCGGAGCTCATTCTTTGCCAATTAAATTACAGCTACAAAAAATACGTGAACAGATAAGGTGAATTAAGCCGATGTTGTTATAAAAGCAGTATCAGTTATGTGTCCCCACTCAAGTCCTTAGGCAGACCAAGCTGTGTGTTTGTTTGGTGTTGCATGGTTACTCATCTTGGCAGGAGCAGCTTTGGCTCAGGTGACTAGTTACCAAAGTGAAATGGCAACCCTAGTAACTATTTAAGTCTTACATACATAGTTGGTTATATAGTAATGGATCATGAATAATACAAATATCTAGGATCCACTCAAACTCTAATTAGTGTACAGAGTAGTTGTAGGCTTGCTGCTGTTCTCTGTACTTCTTTGTAATGTATTGTATTCTTGCTGAACCTGTGAACTTACATCCTCTTCACAGGTCATAATAAATATAATAGAGTTTGTAATAATGACATAAATAAAAGTAATGTAATAAAAAATAAACACACATTACTCAATATACATTTCTAAACACATTCACCATTTCCAGGTTATAAGACCTTTTGATGAATACCAAAACAAGCAGAAGGCTTCATTGTGCGCCATGTTTTTGTCTCTAGGAGTGAAAGGATTATTGTCGCCTCTAGAAGCCACTACTGACATTTGGTTTAAGTTTTGTTTTCTACAGAATTCAGATCACACTCCCATCAAATCTTTGTTACAATTCAGCACATGCTGACTTCATTTCCTGCAGGAACACACATTCATACAACACACATTCATACAACACACCAAATTCAGTCAGTTATGTGTGTATGACTGTGTGTGTTTGAACATGGTGTGTATGTAATGCACACCCTTCACTTTGAACT
>NW_011342169.1:0-2560 GCF_000735185.1 Notothenia coriiceps
CAGTTTTATACAAGTAGAAGTGTGTATTTACCCGGTAGTAGGCTGTCAGTAATGGCTACGCCTCTCTATTTGGACTGGTAGATCTCGGCAGACTGGCAACTTTAAAAGTAGCTCTCGGTTCAAAAAAGGTTGGGCCCCCCTGCGTTAGACCCTACTTGCCAGAGGCCAGTTTAGTTAGCCAACCCGCGGGCCCTGCTGAACGGAGAGGCTCATATAAAACATTATTATTATGATTCCCTCCCTGGGAGCTGGTTATAGACGCTCTGAAAACTCATTTCCCTCTCCTCTTGTCCATGTGAATACCTCCTGATAGGGAGAGGGAAGGAACAATAACTGCATTTCTTATGACGGGGAAATGAATAATTCCATGTGTGTGTGCATGTATTGTGTGTGAGTGTGTGGCTAAATGTGCGGTCTAGGGTATTGTGAGCGTGCGATTGGGCGCTGTGATACACGAGGCGAGCACACAGATTGGAGCATCGATCTTTTGACTCGATAAACAAAAAGAGAGAGAGGAAGTGAGACAGAAATGGAGAAATGGAGAGAGACTCAGTCGCAGAGGACGTACAGTAGGAGAATTGAATATGGTTGTATCGGGTTTTTAATGCGTGCTGTTACAGTTTTAATGTATGATCCCTCTAAAAGTCTTCTAAATCATTCACACTGGCACATGCTGAACATTGAAAAGGGAATTAGGACAGAGTGAGACAATCAGAACTCTCTCTGTGTTTGCATTTATCTCATGCAGACTGATTCTGGTGCATTTCACAGATACCCTCAATCGGTGGAAGACTCGGGTCAATGCATTTGGGGTTTTACGTTGTCCAATAAGATAAGATAAGATGGACCTTTACTAATCCCCGAAATTCAGGAGTTTAATCAGCAACACAGTGAGAGCCAAAGTACAGTACAGGTTCACACGAGGTTAATAAAACTAAAGATACAATCCAAATCGAAATGATACACAGGTAAGTAGCTGTTAAAACAATAATGTAATTGTTAAATATATTTACATGTATGTGATTGTATGTACAATACGTGATATTTGTGTGTGTGTTAATACATGGTTAGCCCCTGGTTGTGCAGCCTGATGCCTACAATCAAATAAATTGCATAATTTTGGACCATCTCTGAGAAAAAAAGATTTGTCTCCACATTTATTTGTAAAGCAGATCTATTATGGACATTTTGAGGTTCATATTTCTATGGGGAAGTTTCTGGGAGGGGAACACAGGATTTTAGCCTTTGCTGACCATATACATGCACAAAAACCTAAATGACACACTACAGGAAATGGAAAAGCATAAAAGGGCCTCTTTCAGTTAGGTGCTGCCAACTCTTAGTCTATCTCTTTATCTTATCTTAAAACCAAATCTGCTCATGTCAACGCTAACTGAGCAGGCAAGTCACAACAAGTAATAACTGTGTGTGTTGAACATCTGTCTGTTTTTAGACACAAGTGAGATGAGAACTAAATCATTAATAACCAAGACAGTCAGTGTATCTTTGATGACAACTCATTATTATTTTTATATTGATCTAGATTGATAGATTTCTCCGTATAATGTCAGAAAGTCGTGAAAATGTTCCATATTACATTGGTTTAAACCAGTGGCGAACCGTCAGGGCCTTCAAGGTATTCAGAGAATACCCTGGAACACTCAGATAAAACAAACAAAAAATCGATTTAATTATATAAATAAAATGTAATAAAATGTATATAAAATGAATAAATGAGAATGGTATCTGTGTTGTTGATCTGTAATATCACAGTGTTACGTTGATTTGTTTGTCCTTCTCGGACCAGGCACTACGCATTTCAGTGGTTTTGTGTTAAGAAAAGAAAGCAACCAATCAGATCTTGTTCTGGGTCTCTGGGTCGAATATCCTTCAACAAGGTATTCTACATCCTTGATAGAATGCCCTGGCCCTCGCACTGAATGAGAGCGTACGTTTGGACTGACAGTTTGATCAACCAATCATATATTGATTTGCAGCCAATGGGCGTGTTCTTTCAGAGTTCCCCTCGGTTCCAGGGTAAGAAGGCCCGCTAGTTAACTGGCTCGAGACAGAGGACCTAGAACGAATGCGACGAAGCAATTCATGCCGTTTTATTGTTTTTAACGTTGAAATGACAAGTGCAACAGGTGAAGATGAAGTTGTTGCGGAATTGTTGTGAGTACCCTTTTCAAGACGACAATTCAGTGAAAAGACGGACATTATAACGGCGGGGGCGGCGGGGGGGTGCGTGTGTCCAGTTGTGATAGACACGGTTCGCCACTGGTAGAAAGCTTCTATTGGCTAGCTTTCCAACACATATACATGATAGGCTAAGGGGCGGGACACGATCACAACAGAGCCAGCTAGCTAACCAATCAGAACAGACTGGGCTCTGGTTTCAGACAGAGGGTGAAAAGAGGTGCTACAGTATGAGAAAAATAAAGAGCTTTTTGAACATTAAAGCATGGAGACATGTCACAGTAGAGACACTACATACTGATATGAACCTGAAAAATGAGCTTAATATGTCCTCTTTAAGTGGCTATGCTGGCGCTGGTGT
>NW_011342170.1:0-1845 GCF_000735185.1 Notothenia coriiceps
TACATACACACACACACACACACACACACACACACACACACACACACACACACACACACACACACACACACACACACACACACGCTCTGTTGGTGATGAAGCCTTTGATCTTTGAACAGGTGTTGTCAGGACTCGGTCTTAATCTGTTTTCTGTTCCGCAGGTGAACCCCTGCTGGGGGGTCCTCAGGTAGACCGGACCCGCCCTGTGACCCCCAGCTCGATGGTCCTCAGTCCTGCCCCCCCCACCGAGATCTTCCCCTGGCCCGACGTCCGACAGCTGCGATCCAAATACTGCGACCAGGTCCGGCCCCCCCTAGAGGATCAGAGGCCTGAGGCGTGTCTGAGGAGGCCCCCCCCAGAGGATCAGAGGCCTGAGGCGGGTCTGAGGAGGCCCCCCCCAGAGGATCAGAGGCCTGAGGCGGGTCTGAGGAGGCGCTCCAGCCTGGCTGAAGAAACCTCCAGCAGGAAACCTCTCCAGAGAGCCCGGTCTCTGGACCCCCGGTCTCTGAACACCCGATCCCTGGACCCCCGGTCCCTGGACCCCCCTCTGAGTGTGGAGCCGCAGACAGATCGCGGTTCTAACGGCGGGTTCTTCGTGGCAGCCGAGGCTCCGCTGCCCCACGACCCCGAGCACAGGATCCTGGTCTTGGAGAAGGGGGGGGACGACAGCCTGGTTCAGAGCAGTTCCCCCACCAGCAGGGAGAACATCTCGATCATGGCCGTCATCGATCGTTGCCGCGTCTACCAGGAGTCCGAGGAGGAGAAGGACAGAGTGAACCAGAACCAGAACCCTGGCTCAGACCTGGTGAGGGACCTGAGGGCCCGGTTCCAGAGCCTGAGCGAGGGAACCTGAGCGGGTTCAGGACAAGGTCTGCTGTTCAGACCCCCAGCTCCTCCCCTTCTGCGATATTAAAGGATTGTAATTATTAACGTATATTTGTTATTTAAAGCAAAACTTTATATAAAACCAACACGATGTCTTCCTCCGGCCCGTTCTGGTCCCTGGTCCACAGAGACCTGGGTCACATGTTACTGACTCCTCCACTAGCACACACCTGCTGTCCTGGCGCTCCCATTGGTCCGTCTCAGACTGACCCAGCCCACAAGCGCTCCCACTGGTCCGTCTCAGACTGACCCAGCCCACAAGCGCTCCCATTGGTCCGTCTCAGACTGACCCAGCCCACAAGCGCTCCCACTGGTCCGTCTCAGACTGACCCAGCCCACAAGCGCTCCCATTGGTCCGTCTCGGGCTGACCCGGCTCACCAGCGCTCCCATTGGTCCAGGATATATGAATATATGATGTAATGTTTGTCTTCATTATATGTTGTTCTATTTATAAACCCTATAATAAAGTGCACTCTCTAAATCCTTCCATACTCTGTCTTTGGGATTATAACAACAACGACAATAGTACTAATATGAATCACAATAAAAATGATACTTATACTTATAATATCCAGTCTCTGATAGGGTTACGTTATGAGTGCTCTGTTTGATTCTGAAATTGTATATTTATATAAATATTTTAGGGATGCACCGAATATTCGGCCACCGAAAATTATCGGCCGAAAATGGTTCAAAAGGCACTTTCGGCTTTCGGCCGAAAGGGTTTTAGCACCGAAAAAATATCACCGAATGTCAGAGAACAGGGTTACGTTGATCTTACTCCGCATATTTGTCCGGGTGTTTTGATTTCAAGTGGTGGAGTAATCCCGAAGTGGTGAAAGTCTTTGCAGTTACACCCCCTCGAGAAATGTCAGAGAACAGGGTTACGTTGATCTTACTCCGCATATTTGTCCGGGTGTTTTGATTTCAAGTGGTGGAGTAATCCCGAAGTGGTGAAA
>NW_011342171.1:0-5922 GCF_000735185.1 Notothenia coriiceps
AACCAGACTGAAACACACCGCTAACTTCAGCCGAGCACGTACGAACTGCGCATGCGTGAGTGGCAATAACTCCTTACCAGCAGGCGGCGGTAGTGTGTATTCGTCATTCAAAACAGGCAATAACCGGAAAACAGAGAAGAAGAACAGACTAGGTGATATAAACAAACAACAAATAGCTGTGCGTTAGCTTCACCTTAGCATGTGTTCTTTGCAGGTGTTTGTTGAGGTTTGATTATGACCGATTTTGGTAAGTAACAAAGTAACGCGTGTCGGGGCAATGTTAGTAACTGTAGTGTGATTACTGAATTATAAAAGTAGCACGTTACACTACTCCGCTCCCGACAAAAGTAATATTATTACAGTAACGCGTTACACCCAACTCTGGGTACTAGTACAGTACAGTTCAAATACAGATTATTTCAGTTCATCTAAATGCTGCACCTTAATGTTTATTTTATTATATTTTGTATTTATTTGAATGAATACATTATTCACAGTTTAATAATAATAATAAAAAAATATATATTTTATGTTTTGTGATAATTGTTTCTGCTGTACCGAAAACGTACCGTACCGAACCGTGACCTAAAGACCGAGGTACGTACCGAACCGAAATGTTTGTGAACCGTTACACCCCTAGAACTTAGAGAGCTTGAGACAGAAAACCCAACTAAACAGTAGTAATTGATGACCATCTTAGCTGTTTTATATCTGAGGCTTTCAGGTTCTGTCGAGCCAGCTAAAGCAAAGAAAGCCAGACTGTTTTTCTTACATAACTCTGCACAGTAATGCAGACCAACAATAACCCCATTACATTTTTGTAATGATGACTATAACATTTTACAATGAGTTTACAATTCAGCTCATAGTTTCCAATCACTGCCTTATCATATAAAATGGTTTATTTCTTGACTACAAAATGGTTCTGTGTGTTGGATGGACCGCAGCAGTTTCTCCTTTCTATGCAGCCTGACTTGTAGAAGAGGATGATCATACTGTGTGGATTACTATAGTTCATGTATGATTATGCTTGTATTCATATAAATTGTGTTTCCTCAGCCCACTCGACTGAATGTGTTCAAGAATGACCAAGACACCTGGGACTACACTAACCCCAATCTGGGAGGCCCAGGTAAAACCTAAAGCACTTGAACACACCACCAAACATCTGCTGAGCCACATGCTTTGTATCTGAAGCCTAATGCTGCCACTGTTGGGAGTTTCAGCAACACCCTTCATTCATAATGCTACTACAAAGATATAAATTGTGTACTATATACTATTTTGTTTGTAAAGAACCTGCTGGCATTATGACTGAAGTGTTGACTTGGGTCTTACTCTTAACGCTTTTCAAAACTCACTGCTCAGGGTTCATGCAGTGAGACATTTTGAAGAAGGGTCCTAATAAGTCCAACAATAAGTTATATAACAGATAACAATCCCAACACATTAGTGTTGAAAATCCTGTCAAAATAGTGAGCATAAATCTTTTTAGCACCAGAAGAGACATGTGAGATGAAAACCCATAAATTCAAGTTGATTAAAAAAGTGTCTGAGCTCTATTGTGTGGCAGGATCAACAGGAACAAATTAATTGACAAAGAAAAATATTACATCTTTATTTAAGTCTCTTGTCTGGAAATTGTATGCTGCTCTGTATAGCTTCAGGCTAGTATTCTTGTTCTCATGGCATGTAGTCGTTCTGGTTTACATATGCTGGCTTTAGCCCTCAGCAAGTCTAGTTCTCATTTACTTGGAATTTGGATATAATAAATATTTCATGACAGCTGAGGTTAAGGTGACTGTAAGTTGAAACGCCTGAGCTGTAAGTATTTCTACCTGGTCATAAAAACATTTTTAACCGCCTTCATAGATACCACTGCCGGTAATAACACAGCATCAGTGTTAACTGCGGTGGATAAACAAACTTAGCCAGACATATCAAAAGCATTATTATTATATATATATTACTAAAGGGGAAGTTGAGTTTGAAATCAGCCAAAAACATACATGGGTTAACTTAACTTCTTAGGCGTCTTTTTTAATTTTGTATTTGAGTAAAACTCGTTGAAGCCTTTTGTAAGGTTGTGTGGACTGCTGAATTGTGGAGCTGTTTATGACCTCTTAAAAATTCTTGTGTACATATTTGGGTCATGACACGTCCCTCTTGTCTGCAAAGCCTTCTTTAGCCAGCATTTGTTACTGGCCTCCTAACCACACCTAAACATGTTGCATTAACTTATAATGAAACAATTATAAGTTATAATAACTAAAACATTATAATTATTCTGCAGTTCAGGCAACATGTATTTTCCAGAAACAAATGTATTCGCCAACCAAAATGTTTGCGGGCCTTTCCACTCATCTAACCCTTACATTTCCTTCAGTGTTTTATACTTTTACAAACACCATACTGAAGTCTAACGTGTATAGTCAGAGCTCCCCTCAGGCAGCCAACGTAGGTTTGATGTAAATCAAAGTGACTCTGACCAAATAGTGTTTGAGGTGGCCTCATTTTGTGGTGTGGTTTGTTTGATAAGGGAGATCAGTCCAACTTCCGTAACCAGGCTATCTGTGATGTCATGTAACACTTACCTCCTGATAAACCTGTGATCTCAGCAAGTCCAAAAAACATGCACTGGAGAGAGAGGCAGATACATGCTGACAACATCACCACTCTGCCAACACCACCAAGTATCCACTTCTTCAGTGAGGACACAGCCACTATCACACAGAGGGCCAAATGTCCCCCGAGATACAAAGGGACAAACTACAAGACACCACCCATTCAACATGCCGATGTAGGACTGATTTACCACTCATGCCTCATCTCCGTATTCCAGCACAAGAGCCATGAAGACGGCGCACACAGAGCGGGGCTTTTGGCACTGAGCTACACTCGGTTCCTTTCCCCCTTCTTACTTTGTACCCATTTTGAGACAAAGACACATAGAAGCAGGCCAGAGCTCGCATCTACAACTCCAGCACCCCACTGTCGACACCAAACGGAGACTGATACCAGAGAAGACACAGACAGACATCTCAGTACAACAACTGATGTAGACTGATACTCACCAGTCCACCAAGATCACATTTGTAAACGCCTCAAGCCCCTTCCTGTACTGTTTTGGGCCGCGTTACCCGTCAAGCTTGTTGACATGAAAACAAAACACTCCAGCTACACACTCGCTGACGCCGAACCAACTGATCCAATAGATGGCTCACAGCTCCATTGGAGTCAACACAAGACAACTGATGAAGACACTGCTGACAACACCACCAAGCACACTCAGGCCCACTTTTGGTTTTATGTGTTTCCTCCCACATGGAATTCAGCTTTTCCCTCTCGCTCTTTTCCTCATTTCTTCATCTTTTCCTCTGATTTTCTTACTACATGCATCCCTGTTAAGCTATCCCCTTTTTGAGTGCAATTTTTTTCATTGATATTTTAAAGTCTTTAGAAGCTGTGTAACACCTTCCATGTGATGCAGGTTTGGCAATTTGCGGCTAAGAGGAGCCAGCTACCCAACTGAAATGTGCTCTATGGCAGCCTCAAGGCCTCCCTCTAAGCGGACTATACCAAAAAGGGACAAAAAGGATGGAAACGGCCAACCAACCCACCAATGGTTTCAACCTGATAGAACCAGGACTCGATCCTGAGGTGGAGAGTTGTTCCCCAAGAAAGGAAATGGATGAGTGTTGGATGAAATGAATTGAGTGGAGAGTGGTGGAGCTACTGCAGCAAATATCTTCCTCCCTACTGTTTGTAAGCATGCAGTAAGTAAATCAAGGCCCTCCTCAGGGAACATCACTGCACAGCACCACATGACCCCAAAGCCCAGCACCCAACATTGCCACACAAGACTGACATGACTCCATCTTTCTCCCTCATGCAGGCTTAACCTTTCTCTTTGTGGAAGAGGGTGTAGGTCGGGGTTCTGTTGGAGCCTCAAACTATTGTCACTACTATCCGTTTTAAAAGTCTTGTCTCATCTATACCGGCTTCCTTGGACTTTCTTTGGGAATGAAATCATGTGTTTAATCAGGACAGAGGGTGTGAGCTGAATATTAATTCATGCAGGATGCGCTGTTTATCAAAAAGCAGGAATAGCTTTCCATCCACCAGCCACAGTGGCTGCTGGTGTCCAAAATCTGCATGCTTTTTTACATTTTAATTGCCAAATTGCTTTTAGAATCTGGTACATCCGCAGGTAATCAACCGTGCTCTTCCAAACTATCGGTATTTTATATCCTGAAATGCGTCCTGAGGGCAACTGAGGCGGCTTTGTCTTTAGTGGTTTTACTGTGCCCTCCTTACATTTTAACTGGGGTGAATTCACATTTACCCACAAAATGTTACCTTTTTTGATTAACCCAGCTTCCATTCTGACTATGATTATTGTGTACCCGAACAGATGGTGATGCAGATGGCAATGGGAGTAATGCAGGTTTGTGTACGCGTACAAAATATGTTCTTTAAATGTAATCATTTGTGAAACAATTGTTTACAATCTCACCCTGTTCCCCTTGGTATGCTCCATTGTGGATAAGGTGTCAACACCAGTGACATCTCGTACATCCCTACGCCTCCCTTTCCATTTAATACAAAGATCAATCACTAAAATACTGTCAGCTGCTTTTTCAGCTGGGGTTTATACTTTTGCTGGTTGCAAGGTGAATCAGCAATGCATGCATTCGTCTTAATTACTTATTTGAGGGGGGGTGCATGAGTGCAGGTTTAGGCATCTAGTTGGCTTGTCTGGTATCAATGTGCCTTTTTAATTTTTCTGCCTTGCTCTCTCTTTCTCTTCTTGTAGATGACGTTAATGCAAACCCCAACAAGCGGCAGAGACAGCCTGCGTTGCTGGGCGACCATCCTCCAGAGTACGGTAAGGCTCTCAGGTTACACATGTTTGAAATAAATCAGTGGGGCTCTTAGTGTCTCTTCTGTCTAGTAAAACGGTTCTCTAGAGTCAAACTCACCTTGTTTGATTTGTAGGTTCTCTGTTCTCTCATTCGCTTGCATCATTATTCAGGAGGTGGTTACCATGGCTACGACGAGAGCTACGGATCCCCGCCCTATGAGGGTCGCCGCATGGGTCCACCAATGAGAGGGCGTGGAGGGAGGCCCAACTACGGGCCCAACTACGGACCCCCTCCCCCTCCTCCTGGGGAGTACGGGGGCCACGCTGAGTCCCCGGTCGTAATGCTGTACGGACTGGAGCCCGTCAAGATGAACGCCGACCGGGTCTTCAACATCTTCTGTCTCTATGGCAACGTAGAGCGGGTCAGTGTCTGTTTTTTGTGAATGTGGGAGCTCTAACGTTTTGGATTTGTTCAACATCTGGTACAAAATAACAACCTTATAATACAGTATGTACAGAAAGACAACTTGTACTGGAGAAGAAAATCAATTCTATTTTTATTCCAGGTCCTGGGACAAGTTTTTTATAAGAATGGGCTTTAGTGAAAGACACATTTTTGTCTTGCTTCCATGAATGGCTACTACACACATAGTAATGGTTTCATTTTCTCACTAAAGGCCACCAGGGTTCCCACGGGGTCTTAAAAAGTCTTAAATTTGATAATATGAATTTAAGGCCTTAAAAAGGTCTTAAATATGACCAGAAAAATAAGAAAGGTCTTAAATATGTTTTTAGAAGGTCTTAAAAAGGATCGGATTTGAAAGGTACTTCTGTGTTGCAATCGCGTCTAAATGTGTTTTGGGGAAAATGTCCGGGCTGCAAAGTAACCAGTACGGTAATAGCCTTTCAGTTCCCCCCAACAATTTGTATTGAAATAAATCAACATGGAACCAGTAATCACTAACTTTGTTTCCCCCGGCCCCTTATCGGAGAACACCCAGCTAGTAACCTAGCAGCCAAGCTTCAGCTAGCGGCAGTCAGAAATTCAGGTATCTTCG
>NW_011342173.1:0-3550 GCF_000735185.1 Notothenia coriiceps
CCTAGCTCCCAATAGACTCCCATGTTAAATTTGTCCGGAACTTTCTTCAGAGGAGAGAGAAGTATACTTTAGACAAACTGCTCCCATCTTCACATTTTACATACAAAACCCCCAAAAAAACAATATCAGGTGTTATGATTATTTGTTATGATTAGGTGTTCAGCACAGAAACAAACACTGACAAACACACTGGACTTTAACAGACTGTCTCAGCCTATTGTTTTCTGTCTGATGGAGACTTCATACTGACTTCAACACGTTCCACATATTTTATACATTATTGGTGACGTATGGTTTTAGTCGAAAAGTTTGCAGTCAAAATATTCTTCTGCTTGCCCAAGCCTTTTTACTTTCTTTTCTCTTCTTAATACAAATTCATTCACTACTACTTACATCTGATATTTAACTCCTTCAGCCTATTTCCAGCTGCAGAAACCATTCAACTATTACATTATTCAGCTAGTTCAGGACATCAAGGCTATACATGTTGTTGTTTATACCTTTTTTTAAACCTTTTTTTTTTTAAATATTAAGCTTCTTCACTATTTTTCTTCCTCTTCCAGTTTAACATTTTACTTTCAAGTTTTCAACAAAGTCATTGCGATGCATTTGAGCTGTAACCATTTGATTCAAATCATTTCACTTTTCTGCATTTCTCCGTTTAGCAACACACTGACTTGGTCTCTGTAGCTAAAAGCAGCTACCATTCAGCTAATAACAGATTCAGCTTTTTCTGCATTTTCAGCCAAATTCAGCCACTAATGTTCACAGTTTACAGCATTCACACGCATTTTCTGAAGGAAATACATTTTCTTGTTCTTCTTCGTGTTTGACACTCTAGAAAAAAAAAAAATATAAATACTTGTATATACTGCAACATCTATTACAATGTGAAAAATCAAATGAAATTAAAAATAAATGGATGAAAAATAAAAGGTCAAATTGTATAGAAAAGCTATCTTTCAAAAATGAAACTGTATGTTTGGACGGGGCTAAGTGTTTGTCTGAAACAGAGATTATAGGGACCTTCAAAAAGGAAGTTAGTTCAACATAGTCTTAGTGTATTAAGTAAGTAAAGCTGCACGATAGATGTAGTGAAATCCAGACCAATATTTGCTTCACCACGCAAGTTAATAATGAACTCCGAGGACGTCTCTCAGACCCTGCAGGTTTTTTTTACCTGGTAGGTTTGGAACGTATGTGGTTGAAGTTAATAATTAACAGAAAAGGAAACCCCTTAGAGAAATGTCTGATAAAACCGATCACAGAACGATTGGTACGGATAGATCTTTACCTTTGGCTGATGAAGTTCAATGGATCGGAACAGGTATGTAATGTTTCCAAATAAAAACAACAATGCAACAGTATTTTGGGGTGATTAGACTAACTGCAGGGTATCATCATGGCCAAATTATTCGTAAACAAGGAAGTAGCTTTCAGCGTGATAATCCAGAGGTTGTTCCTAAGAATCATATTTTTCAGAATTAGCATTCTCAGAAAATGTATTGACAAAAAATGTTTCCATAAATGTTAGTTATTTATTTAGCAAATATTTCCTAATTTCAGAAGTCACATACTTTTAAGGACTTTTTACTTTGGGAAGTTTTGACAGTTTTTTCTTTTATATCATATTATAATATATATATAATGTAGTTCTGTTAATGTTTCCTTTTTGTTTCTCTGATCTATTCACATCTAAAACTGCACTGTAACTTTTATTTATGTATTTTTTCTTTTAATGTTTATTTTATTATCTTTTCTTTTTAATGACTGATTTTAAACGCCATTTTCTTAATATCTTTCATTTTTTGTAAAGCACTTTGAATTGCCTTGTGTTGAAAGGTGCTATATAAATAAACTTGCCTTGCCTTGATCTCTGCATTCTAGAGAAAAACTATCAGATAAATTTTTTGTTACGTTTACAAACACAACATTTTTGAAATTTATTTTTAAGGATCCTTATCAAGAGCGTTGAAAATGTGTATGAGCACATTGTTCTTGTTCCTTTCTATTTTCCCTTTACTGTTCCACAGACAATATGGCTGCGATAATTACTTACATTAAGACCATTGTTTTTTGTATTACAAGTTTCCTGAAATAGCATGTTTAAATATGCAAATGAGACATACTCTCATTAAATATGCGCATATTTTTACACATTTCAGGAACACAATTCTGAACTTTGGATAAAGCCAGGTTCAAAATTCTTGTTTCATTTTGTAGTCATATTAGAATCTCAAGTTTTTACAGAAGGGATTTTGGATATCTCTTTTTATCACTCCATAAATCAGAAAATATTGCCAACAGCCCAACATGTCAATTTTCGCCTTGTTTTTAGGTATAAAATGTTATATAATTCAGGCTATGAATGATATATGAACAAACCCTTCTGTAAAAACTAGGGCTGTCAAAGTAACGCGTTATTAACGTAAGAGAGGTTTTCCTACAATTCAAGCATAACATTATGTCCCAAGAGTGTAGGGTTTGGGAATTAAAAAATGTAAGGCGAATTTCAAGCTGTCCTGCACTCTGTTTTGAGATCAAAGCACTCCAGAGTTAACGAGCTGCTCCAACACACTAATGTTAAAATTTGAAGAAGGCCTCTTTACCAAGCTCCACACTAAGTTAAATATCTCAAGAAGTATAAAAGATATCAAAGATCTGAAGAACAAGTTTTATAGCTGAAGGTCTTGTGATCATTTTAAAGTTGGAATGAAGTCTCTAGCTGAAAGTATGTGGAAGGAGAAGCATTTGGCGCAATGTGCTAAAAGAGGATTTGAAGGTTCCTCCCATTAAGTTACATGTTAAAAAAATAGTTTAAAATGCTGAATATTAAAATAAATATTTTGAAAAAGTTGAAAGTTTCCCATCATGTGCTGAAAAAGCTAAATAGTTTGAGAATTGAATGGTTTCTGTAGCTGAAAGTATGCTGAAGTTATTCTTACGGCCCGTCTACAATACAGGCATCGAAAAATGCTTTCAACGCTTCGCCCATTCACTTGAATGGGGTGACGTAGAAGATTTTTAATCTTCGCCAAACTGCATTGTGTGGAGCATGGCATGGCTTTGCAAGCATCACAAGCATCTATCGGCATCAAAAGTTGAACAATGTTCAACTTTTGAGGCTCGATGCTTAGCATCAGCCAATCAAATCCCGTTTATGCAATTCCCGCCAGTGCAAGCACAGCCAATCAAACCGCGTGTATGCTGATACCGCAGGTCTTGACTATTTTCCATATGTCATAAAATGGAGGATAAATTAATCATTGCCGTGGCAAGTGTCCCAGTCCTGTATGACTGTACTCTGTTCACCTACCGGGACCTAAACCGGAGGAACCAGGCATGGTGGGAGGTGGCAGAGACAGTTGGTGAAACTGGTAGGTTTTCAACTGTTTGGGGAGTTTATATCTAGTTTACTTCGTTGCTGGCGCGGGCTTTTCTTTGCTTTGTATGCCGGGGGCGTGCGGGAGATTCCTGATTGGTTGTTGGTCGCCTTGGGCGCGAGAAATCGCCAAGCCTCAGACACGCCCAGCTTCAAGATTTTTTGATG
>NW_011342174.1:0-4482 GCF_000735185.1 Notothenia coriiceps
CTATTTCACTTCCTGTTTCAAAAGTGCTGATTTGGGGTATAACGGTTTAAAAAAGGAGGGGTCTGAGCTCATGCGGGACCCGGCAGCTACTGTCTAAACTAAATGCTGCCGTGATGAAACGCCATATCATGGATTATCAAGGATTCTCTCTGAAACAGTATGGAGCTCAAAGGCTTTCTCTCTTGCCGGTTATACCACAAGGTGAGTTCCTTTTTACTTCCTGCTTCTTCACACACATGCTCTCCAGTACAGGTTAGCTCTGAGTGTTAGCGATGCTAATGTAAACACCGACCATATTACATCCAAAACAGTCGGGCATTGTTTCTGATAGCAACGTTTCTGATAGGCCCGTGGGTCCACATTTCAGATATTACGTCATATCGGACGCAAATCTGGATCAGCTTCGTTGTTCCCCGTTTTTAGAGATTTGGGTACGGAGGAAAAGAGAGAGGGTCTTATTTTCTGACGCTGCGTGAGTTCCCCGACACACCGGGGACACATAGCTATGTATAAAAGACATCAGGAAGTGCATTTTGCATGATAGGTCCCCTTTAAGTGTGAATCTGCTTAATCTGCTTTATGGTTTTCTCTTTCTTGCATTTATTACTTATCTAAAACCCTGCAACACATGTCACTGCAACACGTTTATTTCATTTTATGGATTATTTGTATTTCCTTTACTATCATTAATTTATTTTTTATAATTATCTTATTTATTTCCTTATTTTAACTTGTAACTGTTTTGCTTTTTTATTTATTTTTTTCATATTCTGTTTTACCATATTACTATTTGTCATTAGAATGGAAAAGTCCTATGTCAGGATATGTCTTGATTTGTAAAAATGAAAATAAACAGTTTAAAAAACAACAAAAACTGAACTTAAACAGCAGTTCAGTTTATTGCCACTAGTGTGAATCTTTCCAATAATATTCAAATGTTCTAATATATCTTTGGATTTTCCACATATTTTTTAGAGATTTGTTGGTAATTTTGTCCACTTATTATCGGAGATGCACAATTCAATGGACGCTGTCATAACATAAACACATTCTCCATCAGACCATGAGACTGGTGTTCACTAAGGAGCTTGTTTGTTAAGCCCGCGTCACACTGTCCCGAAATTGACACCAGATGGACACACGAATATGGAATTGTGAATTTCGCATGAAGATGGCCCCGAACTTGGTCAACAGCTGAAGCAACAGCCGAAGCAAGTTCGATGCCAACAGAGGGCCACACGATGGCACCCGAACCACACACTCCGTCGTGTTGTTTCCATAGCAACAACAACTTCCTGTCAACAGCGTAAACTCGCCTTCAAAATAAAAAAAAAGAAGTTAACCTAAATTACATTTAAGACATACAACTCCAACGAAAGTAAAAAAAACAATGTCATATCCTTTTCAGTTTCACAGAACACAAATTGTACTATAATACGATGGCTACACGACGGCATCGCGAGGGCTCCACGTAGATGGCACCGATGATCACACAAAGTAAAGACGAAGATGACATGATTTGACAAGATGCCCTCACGATGGCTTTACGAAATGCCTAAATGGACACATAAATTCAATACGAAAATGAACCTTCGCAAGGTCTTTCGGCAATTTTTTGGCATGCCAAAGATTTTGCCTCCGCTCACAAAGTTGCTGCCGGAGCCTGAGAAACTCCACCGGAGGTCATACGAAGGCTTAAGATGCCCTCACGAATGGCCCCACGTCGTTACGATCAGAATTTGAACATTTCCTTTATCGTGTGTCCATCTGGTGTCAATTTGGGGACAGTGTGACAGGGGCTTTACAGATTACAACAAACGGCATTACATAATCATCAGGATAAAAAAAGAAAGAAAACTATATTCCGATAGTTACTTGAAAGAAATCAGATCACTGTGATATTTCTAAAAATGGGGATTACTAGCAGGATAACAATGTTACAACACATTTTAAAATAAGGATCGTATACATGAAATAGTGTGTGTGAGCTTAACTGTGTGTACATACAAAGGATCTCTAACAATTAAGAAAGCAATGCATTGTCGATAGTTTGAATAATTTGTTTTAATAATGTGTTTGTTTGTTTTAAACATGCTTTTTTAAACCGCAGTATGTGCTCATGTGTTTCATTGTTGGTGTGTAGGCTGAATATGCTTCATGAAAGGCAGGTTTTCAACATGTTTGATCCTTAATATCTTGGTTACACGTAACTTGTTATAGTATAGGATTACATTTCTAAAGAAACCCTGAGCTGAGGGACGGCAGCATGCAAATATCTCCAGAGAAAAGGTGTGCTCGGTGATTAAAAGCAAACACAAGCCTTGGAGTCCAATCAGGCCGAATCAATGTGAACTAATCCTGCTCCGAATAAGAAACCGTGGTTCGACGCCCAGGACCTAATTCAATCTGCGGCTGTGAAAGGATTGATTGAAAGCTCTGGAAAGCGTCCAGACGAATGAGACGATGCAGTTATGAGAGATCCTTCTTCCTTTTTAACAGACACGGCTCTCAGGACCGCATCGATCGAGGGTCAGACAGCAAGTGCTTCAATGCATCGGACCCATATCTCAACGCTCTGAGGAGGTGATGGATGATCTGGTGATGAGTGAGGGGAAGATACTGTTTCTGCAGCCTGATTTTATCTTTTTTTAACTTTAACACATTCCCCTTTACATCCATTAGTACTTCAATTTAGATGAACAGTTTCTTTAACAAGGGCTTACAACATGTAGAAGGTCTCAAATCCAAGAAATTCAACGTGAGAATATGAAGAAATCAAATCAATAATAACACTGAGAACGTAAATAACACAGGTATAACTAACATAAAATAAAAGATGGGTTATATATATAAGGTCATCCTACATATTACCTATCCCCATAAGTGGTAGAAAGTGAACATTAAGACATGCAAAGGCTTGGAGAGTAATGGATTACAAGCAACGGGATAATCAGGATACAAAAAAAAACGTTTTCCCTTGGAGTTACATAAGAAATGATCGGATTACTGTTAATTTTCACACAAAAAAAAGTAGAATTCATTGGTTTTAATTTAGAAAAACGTCATTCTTCTTTATTTTAAATATCTTACATGTTTAAATCCAGTAGGTCGACATCAAGCTTATTAAACAAACCTAGTGTGTTTGCTTGTAATAATGTCAGACCATAATTTGCAGCCATAAAGCTCATTAAACTACACTCAAGATATCCCAAGCTAACGCCATTAGCTCGTCCAATTAGCCAGTGATCTTAATTAGGTTATCAATTAAATTAATGTACAGGTATCTACTAATTGAAACAGATTACATTTGAATAAGTAACCCTCTCTATTGCTAGCCTAACACGCTCAAACTCAGCTTTGTTGGGATAATGATCAGATAAGGCTTTTTCCCATTTCTTTATTTTTCTTGGAACCACTTCTCTCTGAAAACGAATACCACTGAGTTTTAATAAAACATTATTTCACATCTGTATGTCTGTCTGTATCTGTGAGGGGGATTCACGTTGCTGTGTAAAGAGGAACACTGTCAATCATTTACTGCGCGGCCTACTTAACATGAAGCATCTCAAGATAATGCATTCGTGGCCCTTCCAGACCACAAAGAGGAAATTGAATTGTGGGAAATCTTCACATAGTCAAACAACAACATATCCCTTTATCGCCAGAAGCTGCTTATTTAACTGTGAAGTCTTCAGGGCTGTATTTTATTCCCTTTAAAGTTAAATTGAGTGGTTATATGGGAAGCATAAATCCTTTGAATTAATAATACTGCTTGGGTAACAGCAGCGTTCTCCTGGGAAGCTTAATTCACTCATATGTTCTTGACTTAAAATGCTTTTGAGGTTATGTAACTCTAGTATTCAGTGGTTTTTTGAATGTCCGGGGGCCTCATTTATAAAGGGATATACGCTCAAAAAATGGCGTACGCCAGTTTCTACGCAATGTTTGCGATTTATAAAATGCTAACTTGACGGGAAAACGTGCGGTCCTCCACGCAAACTCTAACCCATGCGTACGCACTAAGCACAAACACGGGAGAGACGAGACTGCGCATTGGAGAGAAATATGAGGAAATAATACCATTAATAAAATGTTAGCTCTCATTTATCATATATGAATAATTCATTTTCAAACGTTGATTAAAGCCAATCTTAAAATGATTTAACAAACGCCTGTTTGAGACTCCTCAGTGCACACAGAAACATAACTGGGAGAAATAAATAAATACGGATATGTTATTTAAAACCACCTCGAATATGTTGTGTTGATGTTATGAAATGTTTTCTCATAAATGATGCGGTAAGCAGGAGGACAGAATCACGTCTAAACTGACGCCGTGTTGCATTTCTATAGGTTGTAGATACGAGCATGGTTTTATATACTATCACGTTTAATCGTGTTTTATGCCGTTTGCCAAGACTTGATAAGTCGCTCGTAAAACACAGGAGGTATGGAAACTAAGAACACCATGTGGTAAATTGT
>NW_011342175.1:0-1751 GCF_000735185.1 Notothenia coriiceps
CAGTCCGCCCCTGAAACATGTCTATGCACACGTTATTATTAATAAGAATTATAAAAAAAAATTAAAACTCCCAAAGCGACCCCCACTTTGGGAACCCCTGCCCTAAAGTATTCCACCATACTTAAAACCTGCACTGACCTCACTCTTTCTCTCATGGTGCAAACACATTGATATTAAGCAACCAGTCATGCCAACATTAATTACACAGCTTTTCAATTGAACAGTATTGTAATATAATATTTGAACTGTACTATATACTATTTTATTGACCTGTACTTCAATCTGTTTTATAATGGTTTGTGTGATAGAGATTATGCAATGTTATTAGTGTGTGTTAATTGTTGTGTACCTACCGGCTGCAGATGGAAATGTGCTATTAGCTAAATTCTGGCATCTCTCTTCTCTTTTCTGAGACTAATGTATTTGTATGCCTGGTCCTTGTTCAAGAAATTAAATCAAATCAAATAACCATCTGTTCCTGCCCTGACCTCCCAAAGCCTTTTTATACACATTTGCACATTTCATGGCTTTATTTGACTGAGCGTTTAAAGAGACGAATGGGCTTTGCTTTCAGAGGGACACGTTTGAAATACATAGATGTTTAAATGTTAACCCCCCCCCCCGTCTTGTTCCCTCCTCAGTACTCCAAACAGGTGGACTCCAGGTTCGGGGCGTACGTTGCCTGCGCCTCCCTCGTCTTCCTCTTCATCTGCTTCATCCAGATCGTCATCGTGCCATCGTGAGTCATCTCTTTGAAAAACCACACCATAAAATGCATAATGAATACACGTGTAAAAGAACACTCTCCCCGTGTGCAGCTCCAGTCTGATGATCGGCTTCTTCACCACCGGCCTCGTCATCCTCACCGCCGTCATGTTCGTCTCCACCGTGTACTGCTGCTTCGGGGTGAGTGTCCTCGGATTGATTCTAGATAATGGCAGCCATGTATACATTTCAACGTAACGGGCTCTTGACCTCATAGCAAGTTCTTTCAGATAAGAGTTTCTAACTAAGTTCCTTATTGCAAAGTGCAGATGGCACCACTCACGATTCAAAAATACACATCTCATAACCCCTTCTCACGAAAGGCCAGAGCTTTAATAAACATATTTTCTACATATTTAGGAAACGGTATTTCGATGTCTCTGTCTGTACACAAACTGAACGATTGACAATAAAGTTGACTTTGACTTCAATGAGAAGGTGTTATAGTTTTAGGTCAGTTTGTTGGTGTGTATTACAGCAGTGCTTCTAGAACTTTTTTCAGTAATGTACCCCCTGACCGACCCCCAAAGTATTTGATCGAAAAAGCCTATATAAATAATTACACTATAGTGATGTTCCCTCAGTGTGTGATGTATTAACTCCTTTGTGGTATGCATTTCAACAAACTAAGGATATTTGTATCTTCATGCATAAAAAAAAATAACATAACGCTTTTATAAAACAGATTTTCAATTTAAGTATTATGTTATTGTGAAAAACCATGCATGGTAATTTTTTAATTAACCTTTTTTTAAAAGAATTTTTTTTAATAAATCTCACGTACCCCCTGCAGTACCCCAACGTACCCCCAGGGGTCCGCGTACCCCCGTTTGAGAATCACTGTATTACAGTACAGTAGAAATGGATATGATCAGTCTTCTGTGAGATCGTGCAAAGATCTTTCTGCCATTGTTAGCAAACAATTTGTAACATAGAGAAGCGTAATGCAATACATGTTTTAATTTGTATCTAACCCTTCCTGCTCT
>NW_011342176.1:0-13714 GCF_000735185.1 Notothenia coriiceps
CTACAGGTGCACCATAGAGAGTATCCTGACCTTCTACAGGTGCACCATAGAGAGTATCCTGACCTTCTACAGGTGCACCATAGAGAGGATCCTGACTTTCTACAGGTGCACCGTAGAGAGCATCCTGACTGGCTGCATCACGGCCTGGTACAGCAGCTGCACCGCCCTCAATCGTAAGGCTTTACAGAGGGTGGTGAAAACGGCACAGAACATCACCAGGACGGAGCTGCCATCCATGGAGGACCTTTACTCCCAGCGGCTCAGGAAGAAATCCCTCAGGATTATCAAAGACCCCCATCACCCCAGCCACAAACTGTTCTGTCTGCTGCCGTCTGGCTGGTGGTACCGCAGCATCCGGACAAAAACCACCAGACTCAGGGACAGTTTCATCCCACAGGCAATACCACTGTTAAACACCTGAACTTTGAAACAACATCCACAACATTCATCTGGCTGCTACTTAAACATTATTTATCTATTCTAATATATCATATTCCAATCACTTGTATAGACTCTTATTGCACTATTTCACTTTTTATTTTTTTTAATTTACTTGCACAATTTTTTCTGTTTATCTGTTTTGTTGTGTTGCCCTGTTGGAGGAACCTGTGACCTAAGATTTTCATTGTCATAACTACACTGTAGCTATGTACGCATGGCCAATAAAAGCCTTGAACCTTGAGTAGAATTACAAAGTAACAATTGCATGTTTTACATGCTGCTGTAACAAAAACATTTCCCAACTTGGGATCAATAAAGTATATCTTATCTTATCTTTTCTTATCTTATGTTAAGATGAACGATGGCTACTTCCATATTTGCAAAATGTGCCTCTGAACCTTGACAAGTGCGTGTTTCAGGCTTATCAATTAACAACAGGAGGGGTCACAGACATAAGACCAGCTATTAAATAAAGCTCTTCTGACCTGAGCTGTCATGTTAATGCTGCCCATTATGGACACAAGCAATTTTGTCCATAATGGGGGTGGACTCGTTCAAATCCTGTATAGTGTGCCGTCGATGGGCTTCATTCCGTTTCAAAGTGATGTTTGACGCTCGGCGTAACCTTGGCGCACTGCCACTCCAACATCCAATCACAGAGCTTGAGGACTAATCACAGGGTTTGTCAAGCAAAGCGCATAGAGAGGCGAAGTCCCTCCCTTTCCGGTGGACCTCCATGGGACCTTATTATGTATTGAAGTCAATGGCGATAGAAAAGTTATCTTTCAATCCCGTTTCAATTGTCCACTAATTACACATATGTGACCTACTCCATCGAAATCAGTCGGATTGACCCGAAGACACATTTTTAGTTTCCGAGCGATCTGTCCCATGGGTCGGAAGTAGATCGGCGGGACTTCACCTCTTTATGGTGTAGTCTCAAACGATAGCTGAGGATTATGGGTAGTGTAGTGTCTTCTGCCATCCTAAACTCCGAAAAAATATTTGTTTCTCCGAATCGAAGGGGAAAAACACGAAAGCATTGTACACAATTTAAACCAACCAATGTTGTGTTATTAACAAGGATAATCTGGTGTTTTTGAGTTGATGAGTAGTTGAGATATCACTGTAAAATCAATCGACACTAAGGAGAATACTTACTTTCGGGTGTAAAATTCTCCGTTATTCAATGGGAATGGACGCTCACATTGCCTTTAACTGCCGCCGACATGGACGGATGCGGTGCTTCCCTGAGCGTCAAATACCGCCGCCGATGGGAATACATTGCAATCAGTTGAAAGCTCTTTGCGTCCGTTTATAAAGCTGAAGGAGACTCGGCGCGTCATAACTGCACGCCAAAGGACACTGACCAAGCGTCGCTATTGGACTATCAGGGAGTGAGACTGTGTTGGTTTTTTATATATTTTTATATATCTGAGACCTATGCTATTGCCTAAAAATAGCATGATAGGTGCACTTTAACTTAGTTTACTAAAATGACTGCAACTCATTTAATCTGTTATTACTAATGGGCGCTTTTACTTTCAGGCTGTTCAGTTTAAATAACCAGTTTAAATAACCATACGACTTTGAGTCAAAGGAGCCCACTTATTTGTTGCTTTTGTTGCTCCCTTTCTCCCCGTGGCCTTTGAGTCCCTTTATTATGGTTGTCATGGTTTTTAAGGTCAACTTCACAATGAATGGCATCATATCGTCTCAAGTGTTTGAGTCTGACTCTGAATAGTGCATGTCAGCTACTGAATCATGCCATAAAAGATCTTCAGTATAATACCTGTGATAAAATGTCTCACTTGGGGAGGTGGGTTGAAGTCTTTGGTAAATAGCAGAATAGGCAGTATCAAGACAGAGTCTAGTCAAAGAAACGATAAAAGCAGAGATCATTAGATCAACTTGATTAGTCCATTAGGCTTTGAGAGAAAATGCGCTACTTTCTGTTATCATACTGCTGTGCAGGGGTGCCATAAAAATGGCACCCCTGCTGTTAAACAGAAGAGAAAATGTAAATAATTAAAAGAGCGTACAATATAAAAGGTCAACTATGTCAAATGAGGTCATGACAAAAATACTAATTTCTGCAGCCTACTGGCACTAATACTCAACATTTGAATTTTCTCATATTGCATTTTAAGTGTCTTAAACGAATCACTCGGGAATATATACTTATAATGCACACCGTTAATTCAGATAAACATAGGGATTTGAGTCCCGTGATTGTTTGTATTAACACCTGGGAATCTGCTTATGAGCATGGATCATGACCGTATACTGTATAGTGCTTGTGACAAACTTACCCTAAGGCCCTGAACACCCACACAGGTGTTTCTAATCAGGCTGCCTGATTAGCCCTCCATCCAATCAATATAAGTGAACACCTGTGTGGGTGGACAAACGGTGTGTAGAGGCATTACATAATTCCCAATGTATGTTCACCCTTTCAGACTCACAGTTTTATTTCCTCAATCCTAATCCCTGTTGACAGTCTGTTTGGTGTGAACTGCTTTGAAAGTAAAGCCATAACTGCCATTTTATATCATTTTTCTTTTCTTATAGGATTATTATAAATCTTAATGTAGACACACTTCATAACTAACGGGGTATGAGGAATTTTTAAGGAGGACATTTTTAAGGAGGAAATACTTAATTAAAAGCACCTCGTAAGCTTAATACTATGTGATTTTATTACACATGGTTCCGTAGTACTTCATTATGGATAGTGTACTTGTGTCTTTCTGCAGGTTTTGTGTATTTTTTCGGGAGGAAGGACACAGTGGATTGTATTGTTTTTCTTTATGTTTGAGAAATGTTTTTTAAGAAATATTTTCTGTAGACTAGATACGGGCGGAATTCTTTTATTCTATACATTATAATTTTCATGGTCCAATATGTCTAGACTGGGCAAAAAATTAAATTGGACACTTTCAATAGGAAAAGAAAAAAACAGTTTTCTGATTTAACAGAAATCTAAAAAATTCTGATCTTGATGAAGGCTTGTATAAAACAACATGTTGAACATGCATCCTCCATTCTTTCTATTTGTGATATTTAAGCAAATGTTGTCCTCCTGTCTGGCTCGTGTGTCATCTTTGTTTTTTTAAATGTCTCCGTTGAAAGATTAGACATGGCTCGTGTCAGCAGAGAGGGGCCGTGCTATTGACGGTGACATTTGTTTTAGGGAAGGTTACGACAATGTGTCAAGTAAGTATTCTCCTGACTGCTGTCAACTCCAATTGCTTCTTCTTTTTTTCTTTTTTTGTCACAGGGACTGACGGCTGGAAGGACTGCTTTTGACACAAATTGGATTGGTGGCATGTTGGATTAGTGTTTAAAAGTCTAAAAAGGACAGGTTCCAATTTGTTTCCAATGTGTGTGCGTCAGAGAAAGGTAGTATATGTGTGTGGTTTCTCTCCTTGTTATTCAAGGATGGACACCGGCCACTGTCTTTCTTGAATAGGAGAGGCGGACACCAGTTGTTTCAGTGTCTCGGGGTGTCGGAAGAGATTTCACAGCTCCTTGAGCACAGTAATCCTGGAGCTCTTGATACAAGATGGCAAATAAAACGGCCCCCTGAACGATGCTGAAACACTCACTGAACCCTACTTTCACCGCTCTGTATCACTATACAACGTGAAGTGCACTTGTCCCCTACAAATAAGGTCAACCACACCTTGCAATACAGTGTTATTTTCTCTGATTGGATTAAATAAATTCATTTATTTCATGACACAACCACTCAAGCTGCACATTAAAATGCTAACGTCTGGAAACATTCATTAAATGTTCGAAGGTGTTTGATGTGCTCCACAACTGGGTAAAAATATCCCATTATGTGTGGCATTTTTACTTGATTGTCATTTAAATCAGAGAAACAGCCGGGTATCGAAGTTCTAACATTATTCATATTTCAACCATACCTTCAAGTTTTAAGTTGACTCAAGCCATTAATATGTTTGATTTCTTTTGTCTTTTCAACACCATACAAGATGGATTATAATAATTGGATTGGATGAATGTTTGACGGATTCATTAATTCCTTTGAATTTTGCACACATTTTAATTCAAATTTGAAGAAGGCGAGAAGGAGTGGCTTTAATTGGATTATCAAATGGGGGACTTTTTTTTTTACTCTGTCAAACCTGACAAGTCAAGTGCAACTCTGTTTTCAAACTGAAGAGGGCAGAGTTGCTTTGTTGTAACGCTCAACCGCCAGAATGCAGAGAGGAAGCCAGACACTGAAGATGTGAAGCATCCTTTCAAGAGCAGAAAAAACGTAGTTTGCAACAGATATAACTGGCACTGTTAACACCTTTTTAATTATTATTCTGTTCATACTTACAGTCAACTATATGTTTTACATGCATTTGTCTATTTCTACATCACCATTGTGTGCACAAAACAGGCATAAACAGGAGCAGTACTAATACGATTTTGTAGTGCACAGTGGTAGCACACATCAGGAGGAAATGCAGCATTTATCTCTAATAATCCTCGACCCCTGAGGCTCGGTAGGCCAAGGTAGATAAGTAAACGGCCTGTCGCTTCCACTGTTCCTGCGTGGGTGGCCTGAAGCAATCACAGATGACTTCCTGTTGGCTATAGAAGCTGGCAATCCATCTTCCCCCCAAGCTCTCCTTTCTCCTTCTTCTCCTTTCCTCTCTTTCTTATCTTTTTCAAGAATCCTTCCCCCAGTGTAGTATTATCAGCTGGCTTCTGAGCCCACAAGCAGTGCGCCAGGTCTCTGTTGCTTTATCTGGAGCAGGAATTACATTGACCTTGCGGCAACTTAAACACTTTATCAGAAGCACAATAATCTTCTTGGCAGGAAAGCAGATTTAAAAAAATTAAACGACTTGCAGGCCTGTAGGTTTCCAGGTTCGCGCTGTGGGGTTAAAGTGCTGCTTGCCTCGAGTCAGACACAGCGAGCTCTCAGCATGCTGAGCCTCATTGTGCTCAAAGAAAGGAAATAAAAAGGCTGCTGTTTATAGCAGCAATTTTTAACTATAAATAATTGCTAACAGGGGAAGAAATGCATAAATAATACATTTCTTTCATAATATGTAAGAAAGTGTTGTCATTATTATGCGTATTATTTATTCCTTTGAAAAGCAAGTGTGACTGACAGTGAATCCTTTCATGTTGCCACAGAATTGCGCCTGTGTTATTTTTACATGTGGTGTTGCTGATTTTCTTCGACAGGATTAACCGTTTGATCAGAACGAATGGTCTGCAGTGTATGTTCCAATAAACCCCGGTGATTGACAGGTTTTTCATTTTTTAAAGGTTTTTCTTTGTCTACAAAAGATTAAGCATTTTTTATAAATTCAATCTGTACAGCATCTCACAGACAATCATTTTCTTCTTCTTCTCACACCTGCAGGCTCCGTTTCTTGTTTTTCTATTTCCACCATTGTGTCGACTGCATTTGCACTGCATCTAAAAAAAGTAGCTTTATTTTACCTCTCAAAAGCATATGTGGATGTAGAAGACACCAGGGAGCCCTGCTGTTATCATTATTCAGAACATTATTTAATTAAAACTAATTTTTAATATGCTTTAAACACTCAACATGGGCAGTGGCTCCCATTATGGAGTTGGCTTGTTTCCAGCTTCCTCCCACAGATTGCAGGTTAGGGGTGATCCCGTTTTCTTCCAGTTCCTCCCACAAAGGTTAATCGATGACAGCGAATGTCTCGGGGTCGCAACAATATTCATGTTAGACATGTGATGGTCTGGTGATCTGCCCATCTGGGATGGTCTCCAGCCCCTGTGACCCTGTCAGATTCATTTATTCAGTTCTATGGTAAAATATGTGCATTCCTCATTACTGTTAAACCGTGTAGAGGATTGCTGGATTAAATAATCAATAGTGGGGGGAAAAAACTGGAGATTGCACAATATTATGGTTAAGATCTAAAATTGACAAATTGAGTTGCAAAATGTGGTGAAAACAAGAAAATTCTTCAAAAAAGATTGATGTGAAGTAAGTCTACAGAGCATGGACTGCATTATACAATTATTGTTTTAGCAAGTATGGCTATCAGTACTATACACCACTGTACCTCGATGATATTGTAAGAACAATAGTAATGATTCTCAGCCAACCATCCACTGCTTAATGTTCGAACAAAAATCATTACTTTAATGACTGTACAGATTTCACCTTTGATTTTGTGCCACTTTCTCTGACAAATTAAGTTGTTGTAATGTTGTAAAATGGACCAATAATCAATGGAATAAGCGCCACTGTATTTCCTAAAGATGAAAGATTATAACGCACACTAATTTAGATATATTTCTAAAGTTAGGAGTCTTGTATGACACACATTTGAAGGACGCGAAGTCTACCCATGTGCAGCCTCGAAATTACCCCCAAACCAAGGACGTGGCCTCGGTGGAATTCCAAGTATGCTGGAGATTGGAACAGCCCTTCGGCGGCACTCAATGACGTAGTATCCTTGAAATATTGGCTTGGAAGCCAGTTTCCTCGCGATTGAGAAACGGCCAATGTCGTTCATGAGCGACAGATTTATTCTTCTTCTGCGGCAGTAAAACACAACAGTAATTACTAAATTAATAATTTCAGTCTTGTTAGAGAGCAACTGAAGGCATTATGAAATCTGTTTCCATGGGCTGAGTAGTAGGCAACTTACCTACTCGCAAGGCAGCTAGATTGTCGGGATATCACAACACCACACCAAAATCCATGTTGTCAGGCTTCAAGTAATGTGTTTGTGAAAAGACCAGCAGCGTCCTATGTGGATTTACGTGCAGCTACGCAGTTCTGTGGTTTAAGTTTCAACTGTTAGCCCAACACAACATTGACCACGACTCCTGAGCGCTTAGCGTTGATGCTGCCGTATCGTTAGGTATTTCAGAACTGGAGAGTGTATCTTGCCAAAAATGGCACCATTATATTACCATATGTTCCCTCTTCCGGACTGGCTTCGGAAATAGTTTGATTGATAAATGGTTTGACCAATCTCCACATACTTCTTTTGCTTCCTCTTCTGCATGAAAGTAAACTGATTTTGATCTGCATTGAGAGACTGGTGCAGTTCCCTTTAAACAATATAACATTTAAGTTGTGGAATTTGTTGCCTGTGTGTTACAACCAACAGTTCCTTCAGTACCCAAATTCCTCCATACAATCAGCAGTGAGCAGCAGTTTGAAATGGAGCATGAAAGCCTCCAGTGTGACAGTGTTGCCTCGCAGACATGGCCAAACACAAATCTTTCTTCATGCTGTTTCTTTTGATCCATCCCTCGTCATATTAGTGTGAGCCTCTATGTGTATTAGCCTGTTTTCTCACCCACTGTGCCGTCACTTTCTATCCTCCGCTGCTGTTTCTTCTCCGTCATTAATATTCCCTCTCTCGCTGCATAACTCAGGGGATCAATCACCGGTTGCCATGGCAATAAAACCACCCGTGCAGGTGTATGCGTTGGTGTGATTCCTCCGGAGCGTGTTTGTGTGTTTGCCTGTACGCCGACTGTACCTGCTTCTTACCAGTCGGAGCGGTGAGGCCTCCGCTGGTGATGCTGCTCTCCTGCACTGAACTTGCTTGCTTGCAGAGTGGCTTTGACAGCTGTCTAGTCGAGATGCTCTCACCTGCCACACTTGGCTTCCTCTCAGCTCTGTGCAGAATAATGACCAAATTCAAAGAGGAAAAAACACACACAGCTCTGTCAAGCTTGTTTCGCTTTGTTTCAGTTAAAGACGCTCCTTGTGCGAAGGCTATTTATTGAATCTCTTAAATGTAAGTGGAATAAAAGGAGCTGTGCAGTGTAGGAGCACTGACGCCATAAAACAATGTTTGCTCATCAAAAGCGCTTGTCAGTATGTAGAGTTTAGGTTGAAAAATACAAAACAGCAGCTTGGAGATTATAAATCTGCATCGCCTGGTTGTTTTGGTCAGAGAAAATGTATTTCTCAGCAGAACTGATGAAGTGTAAGGAAATGTGACTCTCATAACATTCCGTGTTTTCGTCATCCTTTCCATTTCTTTCATCCAGTCAGTCAACCGGCTCTCCTCCCCTTGCCATGCCTTCCTACAGATTTCACACCTTTACTTATCTCTCCCCTTCCACATGCTTTTTTCTCTGATTGCTTTCTCACTTCCTGCAACCCCCCCACTACTTCTCTTTCTGCTCTACCTAGCTCCTTGATTTCCCTGCTTACCCCTTTCTACTTTCTCAAGCAAAGCCTGAGCCAGTGTATTCATTGGATGAAGACTTAGAATGATGGTGCTCTCTTTTGCAAACACTTGGTTTATTATCTCCCCAGAGGAACTATAGTTACTGTTGTACCTCCATTGCAAAAGTTGACCTTGTGGAGGTAAGGTTGCTTTGCATGGTAATGAGAATGTGTGCACAATGAGAGAAAGAAAGGGGGCTGGCAGAGACAAACTGCATCGTATTCCAAATAAATGAATCATGTTTTGTAATAGCACCGCAGGAAGTTGGTCATTGAGCGGTCAGCAGGATGTCAGAGGAGGAAGAAGAAGAGGAGGAAGGCCCGTTGCATACCTCATATTAACATGCTTCCTGATCCCATCACAAGTGGACAGTTCACATAATTTCATAGCTGGCATTGTCTTGACATATGTCTTTAGCAACAACGTTATTAGACTAATTTTGCTGCTCTATAAGGAAAATAAAAATCATGTTCACTAGAAATGTTTACAGAAAAGTGTGAAGACTAATGAAAAAGTAGCTAGGGTTTGGTTTATGGGTGAAAAAAAGTCAAATAAACCTTTGACTCGTCATTTTATTTGTACATTCCAATTATGGTTGGGCTTTCAATGATTTATCACTTTGTCTACAGCATCAAACGACCAGCGTTAACACGGTTCAATGAAATGAAAAAGCAGCTAGGGTTAGGATTAAGTTTAGGGGTTGTTTGTTTGTAATTTTCCCGGATTCTAATTTGTTACACTTATGAACCTTAAAACATAAAGCTATTGTCTACCAACGATCCCTCCCTTTGATAGCATGCAGGCGGGTGTTAGTCATAAGGAATACTTCAAAATACTACTTTTTGAAAATCCAGTTACTCAAAAAATAAACAATCATGGACAATGCCAACAACAGAACTCTTATTATGTGTGCCTTCAAATGTGGTGATGGGGTTAGGGTTAGGGTTGGGATCCCTTTTTCATTACCTCCACTCTTTTATTTCCTTTGTGCCTGGACTACAAATCTCTTCTAAACCTCTTTTCATTCTCTTCCACACAAACATTGGAATCTCAATGCGCCCTTGCTGAATTTTGGGTGCATTCACACCTGTTCTTAAACTCATCCACTTGTTATCGGATTAAAAGAGGTGAATGTTAATATCATGTCTAAACAGGGCTAAATGAGATATGAGCACAAAGTTACACAAGGAACTGATGTGACTGTAAACAAAGTGGAAAGCTGAGAGTGAAATGAAATGACATCATTGGCAGGGTGACCTGACTTAATCTCTCGAAATCTTCGGGTCAATCAACTTAATTTGAGAAAAGGAACCAAGTGAAGCATCTTGTTGGTCGATAAATCAGAGATTAAAATCACATTAATTCTCTCCTTGATGCCCGTGGCTCTGCGATAATGTATTCATCATCTGCTGCAGTTTTTAGAATTTGTGCCCAACAGAGAGGAATAAAAATAACAAAGCCCCCACCCTTAAAATACAAAAAAACAAGAAAATAAATTACAAAAATAAACACAGATACACATATAAAATCCTCCTTCAAAGCGAACCTCATGATTTGATTTCCCATTTTCTCAGAAGATAATTTCTCCTTTACTTTTGAAGTATTTTGAAGCAATCTGGAACTGAGCAGAACCCTACTGCGTTCTTAATGGAAGCCAGAGGAGGAGGTTTGGGAGAAAACAGAGAAATTATAAATAGAAAAACAAAAAACTCCCCGGCTGCAGACAAAGGCTTTTGTTCCTCCAGACAAGCGCGATTGATGCCCCTTTCCTCCAGAGGGTAATATCGCCGAGACCAGGAACCAACCAACCTTGAATTCCTTTTTCGCTCCTGAAAGTTGTGCCGTTGGTGTAGCAGCAGCAGCTGCAGTTGCACTTCATAAAATGTTACAGTGGATGGAAAGGCAGTGAAGGATGTACTGAATAAAGAGTCTTCAGAGGTTTAACAGGCTGTTCTGCTCCAAATCAAATTCTCTCAAAACTCTCAGCCAATGGACACAAAGTGTTGCGTTTGTTTTCCCAAAGGCTACATGTCATATTTCTGTAAATATTATCACAGAAAGGCTTTTAAAATGTATTTAATGGTGACAAATGTTGACAGAATTAATTATACATAACAAATCAGTGCTTTCTTGCAAGGCAATGAGGGTTTTTATTAGTTTCGCAAAGTAAACTTGTTACTAACGAGACATATCATGACTTTAAAGTTCATTAGAATCTCATTCTGTCTCCGTTTTAGCCTGTCCATTTAAGAGCCCTATTAAAAGACACTTTAAACCAAAATGTATGTGAACAAAACAACAATGGTGGCTCCTAAAGGGGGTTGGAGTAGATGCTGTGATAGCAAGACTTGTATGATAACTGGGGAGCATTTCTTTTGAGTCTGATTGACATATTGTGCATTCACTACTCTTTTCTGGCCTTTGAAAACAGTTTTGAATGACAGTTTATCAGATGGCCCTGTGTAAAAACACATCTGACTTTTCAGGTTATATCTATGCAGCTGTATCTCAATGATGGTTGGGCGTTCAATGATTTATCACTGTCTTAAATCTACAGCGTCAAACCTCAAGCAGTGACAAGGTTCAATTACGTGACTTTCAATACATGTAAAGGTGAATTTATAGTACAATGTACATATTGAGCCTATGCACATAGCTAAAATGCATATTTGCCAGTCACCACTTGGCAACTTTGATTGGTTAGGTCATTGTCTTTCCTTTCAGAAACGCAGAGGTAACAAAGGCATCTCTTCCATAAAATCGATGCTATTCTGGATCAATAATGTTGATGGCAGTCGCTCTATGTCACAAAGTGGATAATAAATGAAAACACTATTTCTATGGGGAATATATTAAAGGAGTGTTGCAATGATAGTATCAACGGATGACATCTGAGACTGAACAGAAAATATAAGCTGCCATTAATCCCTTGCATCAACTATAAACCAAGCTTAAATCCAGTAAGCTTCACAATAAACATTGGTAGCCTGCAGTATTTCATGAATTTAAAGCTAACAGACGAACCAAGAAATTAGCATTGCAAAATAGCATTAAGAGGAAGCTGTTAAAAAGTTTCCATCCTCATTACCCAGAAACGATGTGAAGTTATGTCAGTAAACTGCACGCAGAAAACAGATAATTACCAACGCAGCTGGTCTGTGATGCTTCATGATAAAGGAGAACATAAGCATGATTATGGAAAGATCCAGTGTTGTCAGGCTCCCTTGCTTGGAGTGGAGCAGTCTGTCATCACTGCTGAGGAGTTATTCTCCAGCAGCCCATTCTAAGGAGACATTTTCCTACCGTTACTGCTCAACTGGCTAATACATTGTCTTAAAGGTCCCATTTCATGGCTATTTCTACTGATCATAATTCCATTGTTGAGGTATTCTAAAATACATTTATATTTTGCAATCTTCCAAACTCACATTGGTTTCTCATACAGCATCTCTGAATAGTAGGCTGCGTGTATTCACTCTCTGTCCTAAACGGCTTGTTGGAGCTCCTGCCCTGCCTCCCTGTGAGCCCAGTGGCCGTCGGCGAGACTTCAAGACACCGCGGAACTCAGCCTGGGCAAACACACACATCCGCAGCCTGGCTGGGAGTTTGTGTGTGTGCCCAGGCTGAGTTCGGCTGTGTCTCGCCGACCCCACACCAGTGAGCCAGCTCACAGTGTCCCGCTCCACGCAGCAGCGAGCCTCTCAACGTCCCGCCGAGTGTGTGTGTGTGAGGAAGTCTGCGGGCGTCACGTTTTACATTTGGACCAATCTGCGGAGCCGTTACGTTACGTCACTATACCCGAAATACGCCACTATACCCAAGAAGTAAATAATGGAAAAAGAGAAATCTCCAACGAGGCGTTCTGAGGCAGCATAGACAGGTCTTTTCTGTGTTAGAGTTTTACTCGCTACAGGCTATACTTTGAGGGTTTGTGACTCTGCAGACCGTTTACATGCATAAAAAGCTACATAACACACAAGGGGACGGGTAATAAGCAGAAAAGCATGACATGGGCCCTTTAAAGGGGACCTATCATGCAAAACACAGTTTTTGATATATTTTATACATAAATAGTGTCCCCGGTGTGTCGGGGAACTTACAAAGTGTCAGAAAATAAAACCCTCTCTCTTTTCCTCCTAGCGCAAATCTCTGAAAACGGGGGTACAACGGCCATCCGATATGACGTGGACGCACGGCCCAATCAGAAACGTCTTTATCAGAATCAATGCCCGACGTGTTTTGGACGTATGATGGTCTTTGTTTACATTAGCAAACATCACTAACAACAAAAGCAGGAAATACAAAAAAGAACTCACCAATTGTGGAAAACCCGCAAGAGGAAAAGCATTTGAGCTCCATACTGTTGCAGAAATAATCCTTGATGTGGTTTGGAGCATGATATGGCGTTTCATCACCGCAGCATTTAGACAGTATCTGCCGGTCCCGCATGAACAGGCATAAGCTTCGCCCCCTCTATACATTTATCAACCTGTTAAGCCCGCCATGCGATTTCTGCTCATAACTCACAAAAACGATCTTTTATACTTCATACTGCACAAACGACATATCATCTGAAAGTTGAGATTCCACAGATTCCATTGGTATAAGTCTCATCACTGCACGGCCAGAACTCACTGAGCGAGCAGCCAGAACAGAGCAAGAAAACAACATCAGTTTTCAAAACCATAACAATAATTACGTCTTACCTTTGCTGTTTTGTGATCAAAAGTTGTGTTCAAGGGAATAAAAATGCTGCTCAAGTTTAATCCAATAATACAAATTATTACTGACAATCCATCCTTCCATTTTTGTCAAAAACCCTCAAAAACGGAGATTTTATATGCATGCTTGTGAGAGCTACAACCCAGCTTCCGGTTTTGGTCATGCTGGCATGCATTCACCAATGGTAATGTATAGATGGATTTTTAGGAACTCCCCCTCGATTCTATTGGCTCTAACGGTTCAAAAAAGGTGTCAATCATCAAAATCGACCGTGGGGGGCCAGAGATATGGCAAATCCACCCAAATGACCCCAGAAGTGGGTTTCTTTTTCTAAACCT
>NW_011342177.1:0-1370 GCF_000735185.1 Notothenia coriiceps
CTTGAAGCAGAAATAAAATATTAAATTAGATAGATAGATAGATAGACAGACAGACAGACAAAAAAGACAGACAGACAGACAGACAGACAGACAGACAGACAGACAGACAGATAGATGAATGGATGGATATCATTGTCATTGTAAATGAACTAACATATTTGTAAAATAGAATACAGTAAAAATAGAATACAATAAAAAAGAATACATATATAAGCATTAAAAAGCAATTATATTCAGAGTATATCCCTATTAGAAAAAAATGCAATCAATAAAGTGTCTTAATATACAGAATAAATAATGTACAAAATAAACTAAAACACAGTTTACAATATACAGTGCAAATAATTGTGCAAGTAGTTTTCCTTTAATGTACATTTAAATTAGATCCCGTAAGGTAGTGTAGTATTATATGTGTCAATATGGATCCATCACAACTCTTTTGTCTCGCCAACTACTGTACATTGGGACATTTCAAGTCTGACATATGCTCTTAAAATGTGCTTGTACTGTAGGTAAATGTTCTCATTGGTAATTATGTAAAGTCATTCTTAAACTTATTTAATACATTTCATTTGTCTGACGCTTTTATCCAAAGCAACTTACAATATATGCAAAAAAACAATTAACAAGATTCCTGTTAATGATCTTTTAGTACGTATATATATATATTCAAATACATTCAAACCACTCTATACATATTCAGATTTTAAACAATCTTAGACATTGTGCTCATGTTACGAATCATTTAAGTATTCCATATCTACGTCCTAAACCTCTCCTCACGTCATGCCATTCTATCATTATCACATTCAACTAGAACTGTCGGCCCACAGCTGATAAGAGGTAAGACAGGATGATAGAACATTCTTTAGAGAGACGTCAGAGACAAAGATCATACGGCTGACTTGCTGAAATTATGGTCCAGTATTTTAGGAGAGCCATCAAAATGACTCATCTTTAGATAAACACATTTACTGCTAGCCTTGTGTAGGATAAATATCAGGGCAGGGTGGCTGAGCTCCAGGATTTATGATGGCATATGTTGCCACTACATCTCAGTGTTGTATTGTTTATCATATGTTCTCCTTGGTCAAGCTCCAACGCATGTCGGCCTTGTGCAGCTTATTTGGATTTCCTTTACAATTTGGAGACGTTAGTGTTTCTGTTTTGTTTACACATTTTGAAAGGACACAACATGTTGTGGACATATTCTGCACATTTTCAGCTTCATGTTTGTATGTAGTGTCTCTACTGTGACATGTCTCCATGCTTTAATGTTCAAAAAGCTATTTATTTTTTCTCATACTGCCTGTGCTGCAGCACCTCTTTTCACCCTCTGTCTGAAACCAGAGCCCACTCTGCTCTGCTTG
>NW_011342178.1:0-2500 GCF_000735185.1 Notothenia coriiceps
CAAAACCTGGGCCTAATCGCCAAACACCATTTTATTCACTGTTATAATCTGTCATCATTATGTTTCATTTATATAATGTGACCCGATAATAAACATGTATTCCATACATCACGTCTCTCCTGATTGAAATGAAGCTCAGCGCAAGTTCAGGCAGGAAGACCTATTACTTCGTATTGCACGTCATGGCAATACTCGCTCCCTTCACTAATTGATAGGGAGCGCCACTCCTCAAGCTAACCTATCACTGCCCTCCATCCACAAGCCTAATTATCGCACCTGTTAATCCCTCTATATATGCTCTCCCCTTTTCCATCAGCTGTCTTCCAGGTGTCAACGCGCAACCCTCCTCCACCCCTTCGCCTCCTGCTTCCAACTCAGGGCCAAGCTTAACCTTCTCCCTTCCAACCGGACCTAACCACTTATCACCACCACCAGTGTCTAGACCCGGGGGGTTCATCGGAAACGGTTCTTTCCCTTCCCGAATGATATCCTACAAAATCTGGGCCAAATCGCCAAACACCATTTTATTCACTGTTATAACTGTCATCATTATGTTTCATTTATATAATGTGACCCGATAATAAACATGTATTCCATACATCACGTCTCTCCTGATTGAACTATATTTCTGTCTTCCATCAGGAACTCTCATTGAACAAAGTACCACCTGGTTATGGAGATACATGGTCTTCACAGTATACCAGTCTGTTTGATTGCATTTTTTTGGAAATGCATTTGTGTCATCTGTTTCCCCCATCCAAATCAAATAAACTATCTTTAGTATCTGCCATTAAATCTATCTATCTATCCATCAAGGCCAGATAAGATATATAATAACACCTGCCTATCAATTTTTTCCATGAAAAACTCATAAATCCAACGAACATCCTGATCAGATTCCAGAACCACCTCTTTTGGATCCTGCCAAATACAGTGGTGCAGGAAAGAGTAACTCAGAGGAGCGTTATCATTTTAACGCTTCTGGGTTCCCTCGTCTCAGATACAGTCTTTTTTAATTTAGATTTTTGGTTGGACGCCTGAAATGAGGTCTGTAGTTAAATGTTTTTTCGTTCAACAACATAAAAAATGTAAGTAAATACCCCATTGGTAAATATCTGAAGCTTTTATGTGTCATAAAATCGGCAGTATGATAACAAGTGTCTAAATTAGACTAACTTCATCATGCTTCAGCATTAGCTGCTTTTAGCTTAGCGGTGGTGATGTGAAGTCATGTGACCGTGATCTAGTTTGATTAAAGCCGAATGTTATCTTTCTATTTCTAGCGATGATTTACATTTCAACTATTATAAAAGTGGTGTTCATATTGGGAGTTTATCCTGCTGAATAATAAGGGGAACGTCTTATATATATTATTTCTGCAATAATACAAAAAACCCCATTGTTTTTTTCTTGTGAGAGCCCTACTTCTAATTTGAGCTAATGTTGGATGTTTTACTCCCTTACCCTATCGCTTAGGTTGTGCCAAGCTGTAAGTACCCACTGTAAAGGAAACTGATTTTGAACACTTTGTATCTTCAATATCATTCTTCAAGTTTATGACCATAAATGTTATTTGGAATGAAGCTCAAAATGTAAACTGAGAGCTTTGTTTGGAATTTAATCTTCAACAGTCCAGTACAGCCCAATGATGTCGATTTTGATTTCCTTCCTACCCTCTGTAGTTAACAACAAGTTAAGTTGTTAAGACAATTCCTTGACTTATGAAAGATAATTCCACGAACCCGAAGGTTCTTTGTTCTGTTAGTTGGCACATAGTAGTAAACTTTTGCATCGTGGCATGAGGAAATGTATTGATTTCCTTGATTTACTGAAACTTCTTTCATGCCTTTATGTGTTTTTATTCTTTACCATCTGATTCACAAGAAGATATTACATTGGTATAATTTCACAAAGTGATCTTGTCTGATGCAGCTGCAAAGCCCCAGTGTATAGGACTATTTTCTTCTACCAGCAAAAACGTTATGCCATCACAACAGTTTAAAAGTTATAGGTTCTTTCTAAAACATTATTTGTGTACGACCAAATCTTGACATACCCTCTATCATGTACCTCATGTAAAGTTGCCACTCTGCGCTAAAAACTATGAAGTTGTGCATTCAACACATCCTGCTTTATACAATACATTCTTAACCTGTTAAGCCCCAAGCCTGTTTTTCAGGTCTCAGGCTCAAAAATGACATTCCCAGAACAAATGACTTCTAAAATGGGGTAAATTAATAATCTTTTTTCTCAAAGTAATGATAAACCTGTGAGTTGGATGTAGAGAGGTCAAAATTGATATAGAATTTTTTTATTTTAAAGTAAATTCAGATTGAAGACAGTAACATTTTTTAAATTACAGTGTCCTTCCAAAGAAAAAACATTACTTATAGTGAAAACAACCCTTGAATGATGGGAAATCTCAGTTTTTGAGGGTTTTTGACAAAAATGGAATGATGGATTATCAGTAATAATTTCAAAGTGACACAGAGCGCAACAT
>NW_011342179.1:0-1518 GCF_000735185.1 Notothenia coriiceps
TCATAAAGCAAGTAAGACATTTTGATGTTCCGGACCTTTGCATGGGGAGGTTTTCTCTAACTGGACCTCGTTGAATTTTAGTTGAATACCCCTGCACTAAGAGGTCGAAGTATTCTAGAGTGAAACCTTCTATTCTTTCAGATTTATGTGAAAATATGTGGCCAAAGCATTATTGGTAACTGGTGACAGTTAACAATCTCTGCAAGTCATTTTCACTGCATAAAAGTTGTTCGAAATAAGGTTGAAATGTTTGAAAACACCATAAGGAGGCTGCACTGTTGAGAGTTCATTTGCATGTAAACAGAAATATCAATCTGTCACCACCAGTCATTATTATTGCACAATAGACAGAATATTGGTATTTAAAACATGACTGGCCGTGACTTTACAAACACAGCGTTTTTAGCGTTTCTACAAATACAGTATAATAAGTTACTCAGTAAAAATGTAATAGTTTGACTATTATTGCCAAAGAGTACGTTTTTTTTTATAGGCAACAGAATACTATTAATTATACCTTTTAATAAAATGTATGCACATATTGGCAGCTGCAATGACATTTTGAAGTTATATCTTAACAATAACAATTATATATTTGTTTCTCATTGAAAAAGATGTTGTATACATAGGTATATTTTTAAGGCTTTGACTGGCATGCACCAGTGTGTTGAAGTCCACAGTGTGGTAATAAGGCTCATTAGACATACAATAGAAGATTCTTAAACACAACAAGGACCATTGCGCAAGAAATCTACTTTGAATCTTTGAGGGGTCACATCTTCCTGAAATGAATTCATGTAATGCTGGAATGGTCTCCAACTGGCATGGCGTTTGGACAGAGATGTATGCATTTGGCAACCTGCTAGTGTAGCAGGCGACCAACTTCAGCACATTAATCCCAGAGCTGATTGTGCAAAGAGGCACTGCACTATACACAGAATCTCTTACAGCGGGCTTCAGCCAGGCCCAGAGGGTTAGCCTTATCGAGAATGTGCAAAGTGCATTTTGTGCTTTGAAAATGTAAGAAGAGGAGAAGCTTCTCTTCACGGTAACGGACCAAAACATCCCATCAGTCTCTCTGTATGACCTCTGAAGGGATTATAACAACACTTGTATGCAGTGACTATAACATGTGGTGCCGATGTTGCTTCATCAGCTCTGCACAGCAGCGCTTGGAAGTGGCCTTGGAATTTATTTTGGTATCACATGCATGAGGAGTTGCTATTGAGTAACTTCCTATCTTCATCTCAGATCTAGAGGTACTCAGATCTTGTACTTAAGTAAAAGTAGAAGTACCATAGTGTAGGAATACTATGTTACAAGTAAATGTCCTACATTAAAATGTTTACTAAAGTATAAAGTATTAGCATCAAAATATACTTAAAGTAATACGCTTGGATGCTGAAAAAGCTTTTGACTCGTTAAATTGGGATTTTCTCTATCGAGTTCTACATAGATTTGGTATACATGACACAATTAATAAAACTGTACAGACATTATACAACAAGCCCACTGCTA
>NW_011342180.1:0-2072 GCF_000735185.1 Notothenia coriiceps
CCACACACTCCGTCATGTTGTTTCCATAGCAACAACAACTTCCTGTCAACAGCGTAAACTCGCCTTCAAAATAAAAGCATCTAAATAAAACAGGAAGTTAACCTAAATTACATTTAAGACATACAACTGCAACGAAAAAAACAATGTAATGTCCTTTTCAGTTTCACAGAACACCAATTTGACTATAATACGATGGCTACACAACGGCATTGCGAGGGATTCACGTAGTCGTGTTGCCTTCCTAAGACAATCGGGCAGCTTCTTGTTTCCTTCGTATTGTCTTCGTGAGGCGAAAAATGCCAGATGGCACCGATGATCTCACGAAGTAAAGACGAAGATGACACGATTTGACAAGATGCCCTCACGATGGCCTGACGAAGGGCAAAATGGACACACAAATTCAACACGAAAACGAACCTTCGCAAGATATTTACGCCAATTTTTTGGCATGCCAAAGATTTTGCCAACGCTCACGAAGTTGCTGCCGGAGCCTAAGAAACTCCACTGGCGGTCATACGATGGCTTAAGATGCCCTCACGAATGGCCCGAAGTTGTTACGATCAGAGACGAATTTGAACATTTCCTTTATCGTGTCCATCTGGTGTCAATTTCGTGACAGTGTGCCTCTCTTAAGCCTCTGTAACAGTTTCAAAACTGTTTTCTTACCAAACAGCAAGAGACGAGGCTCAAGCTGCAGTGTTTGGCTGACTAATATAGTCCTCTCGACTTCCCTCTCAAAATACAAAGACCCAATCCTCCCACAAAACATAAAGCACTCGCTTGTTCACGTGTTGCAGTGCATGTTTGAACAAGCTGAGTCAAAGTGAAACGCCAACTAAACCAAAATTGTATTTTTGCTCAGAAATCAAGCTCTTATATACATGTTTTTGCCTTAATTTGGTAACAAAATATGAGAAATGTCCTGCTATTTTATTGGTACGCCAGTATAGGAGCTGCACATCCTTGGCAAGTGTTGAAATACATTACTTTGATGTTTAGTTGGTAAATGGAGTGCCGAAGTTAGAAAAACTGTTAGAAAGCTAAGCTAGCTAGCGTCCACTCTCTGAGTGCAATACACTTGTGTGCTATAAAGGGACCAGCAGCTTACTGTATATTGGATATGGTTAATAGTTAATGCTGTGTGGACTTGTTTGGGGAGCATCTTACTGTGTAGCTACAGTAACACAGGAGTCCACATTGCATTCCCTGTGGCTCTCAGGTGACCACCTTAAAGCCTTAAGGCTCAAATGCTTGTCAGATGGTGTAATAGCTTTTTGAAACACTCCATCCCCCTACAACCCTTTCTGAGGTCGGATTAGGGAGTGTGTACCTCCCCGAGGTCAGAAATTAAGAGGGGTTTAAACTTCTCTAGATCTGTTTTCAGTCTTTAGACATTATTCTGTGTCCCAAAGTCGGTTGTTTTTGTTAGATTGCCAAAATAATGTTTGTTTTTAAGAGAGCTGATGAGATTTTTTATGTTTTGTTCTATGACATAAAATATGTCAGTAAATAACCCCACTGGTGAATGTCTAAAGCAGTGGTCACCAACCTTTTTAAGCCCAAGATCACCGACCTCGGCCTAGGTGAAAGGCGAGATCTACCTATTGCAGAATTGAGTGAAAAAGACGACCCAGACAGTGCTTCCAATTTGAGGCCTTTTATATAGGCTAATTGCATCTGAATTACTGTTACAATGAAGGCTCCATAATCAGCTCACGGCATATAGGCAGGGGTAAAGTGCTATTGGGGGGAGGACCTCACCTCCTCTAGGGGGATCCTCACCTCCTCTAGGGGGTCCGGGGGGATGCTCCCCCGGGAAGATTTTTTTTAAAATATTGAAGTTGAAAGCATCAATCTGGTGCACTTTGAGAGCAACATGAAGAGATCTATGGATACCTCTCTCAGCACCCATATGAAACAGAACTGTAAACAGATTTTCTTTTTCTTTATGGATATTTTACAAATCACATTAAACTGTATTCTTGTTTTACTGCCATATAGTAGGCTATTTCATACCTGTTTTTCATTTATTCTCTTATTGTTTGTATAACTATAATGATCATATGAAGGTG
>NW_011342181.1:0-2997 GCF_000735185.1 Notothenia coriiceps
GGGGGGGTGTGTGTGTCCAAACACACTCTTATCAAGGAGTCAGCTGTTAGTGTCCTTTCCCTAGTTAACCTAAATCTAACAGTTAGTCTTCTTCTTTCACTCACTTCCTCCTGAGCATCCTTTGAGCATTTCTGTGACACTGCTGTCCCACCTGTTAGATCCAAAGATAACATTTTACTCCATTTTGTTTCTGATTCAAAAGCATTTCACAAGCAGAAAAGGACACGTGTGGCTGGACACCAACAATATGTCATACCTTATAAGATATCATACGAACCATTGTGTGAAGATACGTGTGTGTTTGCTTGTGTTTGATGGGCAAACGAGAGGGGCTTTCAGTTCTCGTGGAGTTATGTATTTTTTGCATTTCAGCAATTCAGCAATTCTGTACACATACACACTCAATAAATATCCCATAACTGACATGTTTTCTCAGCAGTGCAGGATGGTAAATGTGTGTCTGCCGGCTCAGACTCAGCAGTGCACCACTTGCTAAATATTCACCGCTCACACTTCATTATTAGTCTGCTAACTCATCTGTAACTGCCAAACATGGAAATCAACTACAGGAAGTACAGGAGGGCTGAGGGCTCTGACGAAGCCGCACTTGGCATTTAGAAGGAAAATATGTTCAACAGTGTTCAGTTTTTTTATTTCATTGTTTTGTACGGTATGTTCTTCCACTCACTCAATCTAAAATGTGATTATTTAGCTTAGAGATTCACATTTTCGAGAGGTTGAAAGTGTTTGGGAAGTTATTGAGCTTTGCACAAGCATCGGAGGTGGTACAAATGTGTATGTTTTATAATTGATTTGCGTGTAAATGGTTGTGACTAAAAACTGGATAGCACCCCCTACATTTTTCAAATAAAATCTCAATTGGGTAGACAGCTATAACATTTAGAGGTTCTTGGAAATAACATGTAAATATGAAGTCAGCCATTTTGTATGTCGTGTTTATTTGTCAGCATTTTTCTTATTTTCTACTGAAAGCAATTCTAGAACCCTGAAGGCAGGAGAGACTGAAAAGAGTCAAGGGAAGCTTATAAAAGTTAACAGCATTTAATTAAACAAGATGCGGTGGTGTACAAAATGAAATGTGCGAGTGGAGGCGCTCTCCACATCCAACGACCGGTCAGTACAGGTCAGGGGGTAGAAGAGATCAATTCTTGGCTTGCTCTTCCTGTTGTCATCTGAGGTCTTCTCCTATTGGCCGGCGTCGTCGGGGGGCGGGTCCAATGCAATTCCTGCCTTTTTCTGTAGCTAAATTGCATCATTCTAGCGTCTGTGGTTATTTAAACATTCCCTGCTACACATTATTCAGCGTCAATAAATGAGTGCTAATCCCAGTGTGCTCAGTGTACAACATCACATGTCATTTCACCTTGGTTCAAGGTTTGAAATCGTATGATTCCGCCAGATGCTAAATGCTAACCGGAAGTGACGAATTTTCAGAATAAAAGTGTTAAGCTAATAGTGAGAACTTCCGGTTTTTCAGAATAAAACTGATTTAAATCAAATAGTGCATTTAATTCAAATTACGCCATATCAACATTGATTTTAATTTCTAACACTACCAAAGAAGGAACTTAATTAGGTCCCCAGCAACGACAACGTCAGATTGAAGGACCCTATTGTTGTAACAATACATTTTTTGGGACCTGAAGTTATATTATTTTGTTATTTAATGTCCAATAAAATTCAAATAAGGTGAACGTTTTATTAAACTGCGGTTTTTGAGCATTGATGTGTCAAAATGGCTCAACAGCGCCACCTAGAGCGCACCTACATTTGTGAGTTTGTCCTAAATGGATGAAATTTGGTAGGTACATGTAACATATGGAGATGATGAAAAAAGTGCATTGGAGCAAGACCATTTTCCCAACTGGAAGTCGGCCATATTGAATTTTAGGGTGTTTTTTGAACATTTACTTGCTCCTACATATTTCATCATCTCATTATCTTTATCATTGGTTCAAAATGGATTAAACATGATGGTGTCATTTATTTTTTACACTGATGGGGTTATTTCAGTCCTGCTGACAGCTCTCTCTCTCTGAGCAGAATAATGTAGGAAACATGTGAGATAATCTCTTCATATCTGCTGGAGAGTTTGTTCTACCCAGAAGGAGAATTAGAGACATATGGGGAGTTTACAGGGTTTTGGACTTATGGTCTTATGCAGCTTTACATTGTTGGCACTACAGTGAACAACCATTCTCCACCAACAGCCACTGAGGTGTATAGCCTAATTGAAAGGTGGTTATTCAATGAATGAAGACCATTCAGATTCGCCTGGCTTAACTCGTGTTTACTCTGTTCATTTGATTTCTCTCTCCTTCCTGAAGTAAGACACTAGCTTGACATTTACACTGTTTTGACAGGGACAACAACTAAGAACACACACTAACAAAACAACAACAACAACCCCCAGCACACAGAGCTGTCACGCTCTTATCTCAGGTACATAATTGATAGAGACAAATGCAGAGCCATAGACGGACAGCGTTAGTGACGCGAAGACACACACACACACACCGAATACAGAGCAGGTTTCGTCTCCCTGCTGCTGCCGGTGTGTGTGTGTGTGTGTGTGTGTATGTGTGTGTGTGTGTACGTACTTCCTGACATCCTGCATTAAGCATGAGGCCAGGTCTCGGGCGCACAGAGAAGTGTGAGTCACACTGATTAGTCAGTCCTGCACCGGGCGGTGGAAGCAAGCCGCTGTCTAGTGTGCGTGTGTGTGTGGGCGTGTGTGTGTGTGGGTGGGTGGGTGACAGGCAGGTAAAGTATTAGCCTGTAAGAAGCTAGGTCCTTGTTAGTAGGCATCTGGCAGGCAGGTATACATACAGTGACAGAGAGGTTCATGACATACACACACACACACACACACACACACACACACACACACACACACACACACACACACACACACACAGCATCTTACACACACACACACACAGACACACACACACAGACACACACACACACACACAC
>NW_011342182.1:0-1191 GCF_000735185.1 Notothenia coriiceps
TTTTCTTTAAATAGTTGTATATCTGTGTTTTTAATTATATTTGTATGTATGTTTATGTATGCACCACAATACCAAGTCAAATTCCTCGTATGTGTTAACCTACCTGGTAACAAACCTGTTTCCGATATTGATTCTGATTTTGATTCAATAGTTTGAGGAAGTCTTTCCAGTCCCATGCTTTCAGGTAGAGTATCTATCTTTAAGTGTCAACAATATAAATCCATAATCAACCCTTACACATAAAAACAACAATACACACCGTTTCCCTTATTCTCTGACCAAATAAAGTGTATCGCAGCAAAGCAGGTTTTGCTTTAGAGTGCTGCTGCACAAATTGAGGATACAGAGACATACAAACAAGTGTCATTCTACGAAGCAGAGTTTGTCAGTCTCCATTAAAGGAAGTGGGAGACCGCCTGAAGAGAGTCGCTCCCTGTGGACCAGAGCGAGGGGAGAGGAGGGTGAGGAGGGGTGAGGAGGACCGGAGACTGATAGGAAATGGTAAGGATGGAGGGGCAAGAGCAGCAGAGAGGATACATTACATAATTTGTGTTCCCTCTTCTGTCTTTCTTCCTATTCGCCCGTCTGATTAGTGTGACCTTGATGCAGCCGCCGCTCAGCCTGCTCCTGTTGAACTCTGGGTAATGAAGCCAGCGTTTACAAATAGAGAAATAAACACCTGGCACCCTGGGAATGATAATACGCTCTCCCTCTCTTTCCCTCTCTCTGTATCTTCATCTCTGCTCCGTGCCCATTCACATTTCCTCCGTCCTCCTCCCTTCGTCATCCTCCATCTCGCTCACTCACTTACTTACTTATTCTCCCCCTCCTCTCTGTCTGTTGCAGCAGGGAGTCTAAACTCCCCAGATTTCCAGTTTACCGTCTGATTAAGGAGTGAGTTGAGCGTTTCTATTCCCTCTGTCTCCGTCCTCCCTCATTCATGTGCTGCCACGGTAACTAGCCTATTATCTGACAGTTCCACTCCACTGACCTGCCCAATAACAGCTTTCACATCCCTATAAATGCCCTGGAGAGAGAGGGAAAGAAAGTGTGTGTGTCTGTGTGTGTGTGTGTGTGTGTGTGTGTGTGTGTGTGTGTGTGTGTGTGTGTGTGTGTGTGTGTGTGTATGTAACTTAACTTACGTATAGACTAATACTAATTAACGTAACGTAAGTTAACGTAACGGAACGG
>NW_011342183.1:0-2639 GCF_000735185.1 Notothenia coriiceps
GTATTCATTGCTATCGGGATGTTAAGAGCATTCCATGGAATATAACAACAAGTGTTTCTGAAGTGAATTACCTACCCCACCTTCAACTGTCCCAGGTAAGAAGACATTTAAAAAAAAAAGTGTATTAAATGTATTCTGTTTCCAAAGTGAGTTCAAATTTAATAATCAAGATCAATATTTTGCTGTCATCACAAAGCCTTTCTGTTGTGGCGAGAATCTCAGAACGGATCTCACAAGGGTAAAGGATCCACACACACTCCTCATCTGACTCTCTGCGGAGGATTATCTCTCCTCTGTGCTGCCTCAGAGCGAGAGAGGGCTCAGAAAAACAGCCAGGCTAATCCTACACACCCACCCACACCCACACCCACACCCACCCACACACACACACACACACACACACACACACACACACACACACACACACACACACACACACACACACACACACACACACACACACACACACACACACACACACACGTCTGATTGTCTGTCTATATGTGCGCGTGTGTCTGTGTGTGCGCGCATGTGTGTGTGTGCGTGTGGAGCTCAAAGCAGCTGAGATTCTTGTTACGTCAGTTTTTATTTTCCTTTCCTCCCTCTACTCCACCCACACGCACGTTAACAAGATGACACACACTAAAAGATAACTATGTTTTCATTATGACTTAATATTGCCTTTTGATGTTAGTGTTATCTGCGTTTTATTTTAAAAAGATTAAATAATGCTTGTATATGTATCATCGTTTAAGCTCATATATATATATACACTTTTTTATGCCCTGAGTTTTGTCACGGTTTATGATTGGATTTGTTGTCATGTTGCTAATTTTTGTTTTTTTGTTATTTATTATTATTTGTTAAATCTGTTGTTCTGCAAGTCTTTTAACCTGCAATGTACTTTGTGTGTAAGCTTTTTTAAGTGCTACAAATAAAACTATTGTAATTTTCTGGGTGTATTGTCTGACGTCAGGCGCCTGTCAGTCAACACTCAGGTAAAAGGATGCCACACATGCCAGAGTCACTGTGATTGAAACACACAGCTGAGTGTACAGTGTGTGTGTGAGAAACTGTGTGTGTGTCAGCTGTTTACATCACACTCATCAATGCTCTCCAAGGACACCATCAGCACAGTGCTAGTTGCCACGGTGATACGGTAGGCCCGGATACAGGGGCAACGGGAAGTTTTACAGCGAGTTTGGTGGAGAGGAACTCATTATCTCATGCAGCCATGCTGGTTGATGAGGAAGATTTTGCGAGCTCGGTTGCCATGCAACAGGTCGGTCATCTTAGCTTAGGCTCAGCAGCATTGTGGGTAATGGGAAGGCAAACAGGGTGAAGAGAGGAGGGGAATAATACCAAGAGGAGAAGTCATGGGAGGATACAACTTGTCATGGGGGGGAGGAGGAGATAAGGAGGAGGAAGAGACATGACGACCACGATACTGAAGAGCTTCCTCCCAGAAGCAGAAAACGCCTCCACTGCACATTCAAACACTCGGACATCATTTATTGGTCAACACAGGAAGTGACGCCTGGGCAAAGTGACTATTTTTATCCTCAATGTCACAACTGACTCTGGAAAATTACGAGCAGCTGACTTCACTGCCAACTCAAACATTAAAGAGACGTCAGAGTAGGGCTGCTCGGTTATGGCAAAAATCATAATCTCGATTATTTGGGTCAATAATTGATATCACGATTATTAAAAACGATTATCCATTTACTTTGAAAACATCCATTTATTGAAAAAAGAAATGTGAACACTATGTTTTTAGCAGTTGATTACCCTGAACTTTAAGTATAATTCAACTGAAAAACCAAATAAAAAATAAATAAAAATAATAATCGTTTTATTTCGATTACGTTGTTTTCGTAATCGTTGCAAGCCAAAATCGTAATTGCAATTAAAATATGATTAATTGAGCAGCCCTACGTCAGAGATTTAAAACATCAGGCAGTCTTTGTTTTGTTTATGTCCCCCATGCGCTCTGAAAAAGCCTCCGGCTCATCACAAACAGTTCTGATCAAACTCGAATAAACTCAGTCCATGTTTATACAGAGAGAAGTAAAGCCATTTGATCCATGGTTTCATCCCTTACAAACTCAACTCGAAAATAATATCAAAACCACATTTCTGAGGCATGTACATGGAGCTGTGCAAAAGAGGCTTCCGCTGTGGAATTCAATGGTAGTATGTGTCCAAATACATATACAAATAATATATAACATAAAAAATATGTGTACGGATCAAGAAAAACTTCAAAACATTTCACAAGAGACTTCCAGACCATCACAAAAACTAAAATAAACAAGATTCACCATCAAGCGTTTGAATGCATCCGCACAATGTAATCACTTAAAAGTCGCACAATGAGGTGGAAAGGAATCAGTAACCTTTATCTATCGCTAGTATCTAAATAAATCATTCAATGTGTCTTTATTCAAAACAAAAAGACACTTGGGCGGAAATAATAGCTACCAAATATGGCAAATACTATTTTTAACCATACCTAAAGTAGAGTGGCTCTGGGTATTTTGGTTGCAAACATTACAATTTAAGTGCTTTCACACCAAGTACTTTGCCGTACTTAGTTCCCAGCACTTAGTTCCCCCATGGAACTAAAGAGCCGATCG
>NW_011342184.1:1952-6236 GCF_000735185.1 Notothenia coriiceps
TGATCACTGGAGCCAGACCTGTTTGAACTTCTTAGACATGAAGCATCATTAAAACCTTAACGGTATTTTGGACGTTCATTTGGATCGTCTTTTTACCTACTTTCCCCAAATGCATTAGACCCTAAACTCCTCATCTTGAACTCGCCCAAACAGATGCATTTGTCGGTAACATCGTGCATAAAAGCCGCCTTTTTCTAATATAATTAGACTCACAAAGTTGAAGAAAACGCTGCTGAGTTGACGACCCCGAGGTCTGAAATGTCACTTAGACCTGTTTGAACTTCTTAAACATGAAGCATCGTTAAAACCGTAACGACATTTGAGACGTTCGTTCTGATCGTCTCGTTGACTATTCTCCCCAAATGTCAGACGCCTCATTAGACCTTGAACTCGCCCAAACAGATAAATGTTTCAGTAACATCGTGCATAAAAGCCGCCACTTCTAATTTAATTCGACCCCTGAAATCACTGTTTTCTTCTATTAAACTACAATGTGAGTTTTAGATAATTTACAATACACCTGATCACTGGAGCCAGAGCCGTTTGAACTTCTTGAACTTGAAGCATCGTTAAAACCGTAACGACATTTTGGACGTTCATTCTGATCGTCTGTTTACCTCCTGTCTCCAAATGCTCGACGCCTCATTTGAGCCTAAACCCATCTACATGTTTGAATATATTTGCACCTTAACGGATAAATCTGTGGAGCATGAAGCACCTTACATCTCCCTCTGCCTGATAGCGTGACGACAGAGAGCTGGAAGAGGCCTGCTGGCTGCAGCGCAGACTCGTCCTGCTGCTCGTTAGCAGAGCACATCGTTAAGGCTTCTCATTATAAACCCTGTCGTCTGTATTCCAGGAGCAAGAGCTGTACCACAGGGAGGGTCTCGGAGTCAACGAGGTCCACTACGTCGACAACCAGGACTGCATAGGTAAGAAGAGGCAGAGCACTCAGAGCAGCTCGATGATTGTTAATCATGTGTTCAACATAAGGTAAATAACAACAGACAAACACTTGACTCCTAACCACACATTCAAACCAGGTGTTTTTACCGTGAAACTTCAACTGTTCCCTCCTGACGTAGGACTGGACTGGATTTGTGACTTCCTAGTCTTGTTTTGGGTCTGGTTGTTCTTAACTTTACATCCCTTGCCACCCTTCCTGTCTTAAAGATTAAAAGGTTTTATCGTCATAAGCACAAAAGCTACAGAGTAGAAATGGCAATGAAATCCTTCTGACCTGAGCTCCTCAAACAATAACATATATAATCAAATACAAAATAGTGCAAGTTGCACTATTTTGTATTTGATTATATATGTTATTGTTTGAGGAGCTCAGGTCAGAAGGATTTCATTGCCATTTCTACTCTGTAGCTTTTGTGCTTATGANAGCTGAGTAAAGACCAACAAGTCCCAATTAAAGACCTGAGTAAAGACCAACAAGTCCCAATTAAAGACCTGAGTAAAGACCAACAAGTCCCAATTAAAGACCTGAGTAAAGACCAACAAGTCCCAATTAAAGACCTGAGTAAAGACCAACAAGTCCCAATTAAAGACCTGAGTAAAGACCAACAAGTCCCAATTAAAGACCTGAGTAAAGACCAACAAGTCCCAATTAAAGACCTGAGTAAAGACCAACAAGTCCCAATTAAAGACCTGAGTAAAGACCAACAAGTCCCAATTAAAGACCTATGTAAAGACCAACAAGTCCCAATTAAAGAGCTGAGTAAAGACCAACAAGTCCCAATTAAAGACCTGAGTAAAGACCAACAAGTCCCAATTAAAGACCTGAGTAAAGACCAACAAGTCCCAATTAAAGACCTTTGTAAAGACCAACAAGTCCCAATTAAAGACCTGAGTAAAGACCAACAAGTCCCAATTAAAGACCTGAGTAAAGACCAACAAGTCCCAATTAGAAATAAGCTATTTGTGACTTTCAGAACTACAAGACCCAAACCGTCTCTGGAAGAGTCCAGTCACGTCTCATGTCAAGACCTGAAATAAGATCTAAAAGTCAGAGGTCAGTGCCAGAGTATAGGTTCACAAGTACCATGTACGAGTTTAGAAAGTCAAGTCCCACATCAAGTCACATGTCAAAACCAACAAGTCCCAATCTAAACAACCAGTCATGCCAAGTTAAGAACTGGGAAACCCCAAACAAGACAATTAAGTCACAAGTAAAACCACAATTCAAGACCATCAAGCACAATGTCCTATAACAAGACCCACGAGTCCCAAATGAAGACAGACAGATTGTAAGTTAGTCCTAAAGCAGCACCAAGCTGAGTAACTGCTGGTTTCATAATGCACGATGCACAGATGGTGCTAAAGAAATAAACATTTCCAAATGTGTTTTGTGCAGACGGGGATGTTTTCCATTAGATTCCAATCTTTGTTAACATTTCTACTTCGTCTTGCACGCAGTCATGTCTCTCCTGTCTGTACAGATGTAATTTTCTGCTACATAAAGTGCGATGTTAATGTCCTCTCTGCTGTTTGTGTGGACAGAGTAGCTGCTGCTCGAACAAACATCCCAGTGATCTATAGTTCATCGGGCCAGCGAACACAGCTCAGAGCTACAGACTGTATTAAAGCATCTAACATCGATGCCGTTTGAGAGCTGGACATCAGCAAAAAGCATAATTAACCTCCTTCAATCTGTAATCCCCTCACGTCCATCTGCCTCCGTGTTTATGAAGACACGTTGCAGGCAGGACAGGAGGTCACATGCCTCTTTGCTTCGTCTGTTCATGAAACAGCGAAGAGGCTCGGAGGTCAAACTGTGCAGAGGCGGCGCTCTAAAAACAGAGGGCTCCGAGCCAGCAGCACATTAAGAGCCATAATGAGAAGCACTCTGCTGTTAGGGGCTCGTAAACACAACTTCTACTCATGGATAGCTTCACAAGATTGGAAAAAGGAAATAAAAACAGGGCTTCACAAATCAGCAGCAGTCTTTAACCCCTCAGAGAACTCCTTATTGAAAGTTATAGAGATTAGGTGAAGTCAGACTTAAATATTGGCTATAGGATCAATATTAAAGTCCAAGGTCAACCTCCATACTTTAGGACCAAACAGTTGGAGTTCTGGTTCAATGGAAAGACTTTTAAGTCCCAAGAAACACCAAACAGTAGAAAGTAAAAACAGGGAAGTACCAAGTCAAAAACTGAGAGTACGGACCAGCAAATCTAACAACAGGACAGGAAGGTCAGCAAGACTAACAAGTCCTGATTGAAGACCCAGGTCAAGACTTTTGTTAGGGGCTCGTTGCCACAACTTCTACTCATGGATAGCTCTAGAAGATAGAAAAGACACTCAAGAACTCCTTATCTGAGAACGTTATAGAGATTAGGTGAAGACAGACTTAAATATTGGCAGATCAAATATCAGGATCAGATCAAGATTAAAGTCAAAGTTCAACCTCCATACTTTAGGACCAAACTGTTGAAGTTCGGGTTCAAGTCAAAGAACTTTAAGTCCTAAAGAAACACCAACTAGAAATAAAGTAAAGACAGGGAAGTACCACATTACGTCTGAAGCAAAAACAAGATCTACAGATCCGGGGTCAAGGTCTAAAAGACGTCCGGAGTAAAGACCAAGAAGACCAGGACAGAAAGGGGGACTCAACCCCAACAAGTCCCAATTTACCAGTTAAGGCAGAACAGGGTAACATCATGAGGTCAGAGTAAACACTGACAAGTATAACAGTTCCCAGGTTAAAATATAAAAGTCTCAGGTTAAGATCTAGAAGACAGGAAGGCTGCAAGACTAACGGCCCGTCCACACTACAGCTTCGACAGCTTCAAAAACGGTTTCCAACGCGTCTGCCCATTCACTTTGAATGGGGTGACGTCACGTTGCCTCGCTTTTCGCCGAACTGAATTGTGGGTAGCAGAGCGGAGCTTTCCTGGCGTTTCAGGCTGCAAAAGTTGAGCAATGTTCAACTTTTGAAGCTTCGGAGACGCCGGAGTAGGCAGCGTCAGCTAATCAAATCCCGTATATGCAAATCTGACAGTTCAATCGCTAGCCAATCAAACCGCGTGCAAGCTGGGAGAGCCAGACCGCAGTTCATTTCCTCATATTCCAAACGAGAAATTACGGTAGCAAGTCATCCGGTTCTTTACGACCAGAACTATTTACCGGGATACAAACCGGAGGAACCAGGCATGGAGGGAGGTGGCAGAGACAGTGGGTGAAACTGGTAGGTTTTCGCCTGTTTGGGGAGTTTATATATATATTGCTCGAATAAAATCCCCAAGCTTCAGACACGAACAGCTCCAAGCTTTT
>NW_011342185.1:0-2456 GCF_000735185.1 Notothenia coriiceps
AATAGTAATAATAACAAAATGTCTCCACTGATCTGTGTTGTAAATGTGCTTTATGTATGATTCCAATCGCTTTTTAAAGTCAAAATCAGCAAATTTGCAGAGCTCCGCTACAACTACGGGTAGCGATGAGAAGTGAGGCAGGGACGAGCTCTGCCTCTCGTAAGCCCATAGTAACTTGCTGGAGCGCGGGCACAGATGAGCTCTGCCTCTCGTAAGCCTACAGTAATTTGCTGGAGCGCGGGCACTAATTTAACGCGGGCACTTATTTTGTGAGCGCGCTCAAGCCAGTTACTGTGGGGTGAGGTGAGGCACAGATGAGCTCTGCCTCACCTCAGAATGCGTCACCCCACAGAAACTGGCTGGAGCGTGGGCACTAAGCGCATCCCTGTTACCATCTCACTGTATGTCACCAATGTAATGTTTGTAGATCCCTTTATTACATTTATCCTCGCCATCCATAGTCTCTAAATAACTTATTTCACGTATATATGATATTTAAGCTCGCTGGTCTCATCATACAACGGCAATGAAAAAAGCACCAGGGGAGGCAGCCATAACCTCTGCCGCACTGAAGGGGGCGCACATGAGCCCACAGGTTCTTGTTGCTACTGTTATTCTACGCAGAGACGGTAGACACAAACAACAAGCTAGACTTTTCAAATTACAGGAAGATAAGGAGGACTTTTACAAAAAAGTAATAGAGATTGTTGTCCAGAAGGAGAGCATGGACTTCATCTTCAAGTCAAGGTAAGACCACAATTGTAATGAAAATGGGATCTTACTAAGAAAGAACAATCCAATATTATTTAGATGTTGGGTAATGGGTATCCTTTTGTTGAACGGTCTGTTTAAAATGAATTGAAGCATCAGACTAAAAAAGCTTTTGAAAATAGCCGAATATTTCGATTAAGGTCAAAATATAATATTTGTAAATCTGAATCTGAAAGAGTCAGTGCCTCACCAGCCATGAACCTCACCGCACGTCACTGCTTGACGGTATACCGATACCGTCCAATCAGGTACCGGTATTGACTTAGTACCGGTTCTCGATACCCATCCCTAGTGCTGATAGAACTTAATTACTACAGATCTGGTTAATTCTGGTTTGAATTGCAGCTTATTAGGTATGTTTGACCTTGCATGAAACTGTAGCATTGAGAAGACAGGCTATTCAACAGATACACAAAACACACATTGGTTATTCTGACTAAGTGTCGGCATGCAGGAGGGCAAGTTGGAGGAATTTTCCCAAGCTGGGTCTGATGTATGGCCTATTTGTGCTCCTGCAGTGGAATCCCTGCCCAGCATGTGGGAGGGAGGATGGTATGAGAGAGTAAGTACTGGGAAGAAGGTGAGGATTTTCTTATCTTGTGTAACAGACTTTAACTTCAACTTCACGACCCTTGAAATACAGACATGATGTTGATAAAAGCGACATCAAAGGATCCAAGAGTTCATTGCAAGGCCTTTGCCTCATTGATCACACTTGTAGTTTTCACGTCTCCTTCTCACTATCTCTATGGCAACAACGTCCATCTCTATTTTTACATCTTACTGGAAACGCTTATCTGCTCTTGCTTCTCGCTCACTCTATATCAGCAAGACTGAGATGCTCTTTCTCTGCTCAAACTCAATTTTCACACCGCTGCTGCCAAAATTTTTGGAAGTTTTTGGAGTGTGCTTCTATAACTTCATCCTGCAGGTTTTCACTCCGCAGCATTTGTAGATTTGAGCCTTTTCTGCTCTTCTATCTGCATTTTTATATTTTAATTTGAGGAACTCTCATCACTATAGTAATATCAAAGTTATGATAATTCCAGGTTCCATCTAAACTATTTGGTAAGAAATGTACAGCATCTTAGATGATATGTGCAATTGGGTTAGGGTTAGGATGCTGGAAAAATTGACTTTTGAAAATGTTGGCTTTAATTTATTATGTAATTTTTAGTCAATAGGTCAAAGATTAACATTGATTTAAAAAACCAACAGCCCATCATTTTTACATATATTTTATAACAACTTATAGAATTATTGAGAACCAATTCCACCCTGTGATACAATGCACAGCTTTGATTCCACTTTTGTGACCAGTAACAACGTAGCACAATGAAGAGTGTGTGGAAATTAATATGTGAAGGGATGAAGGGAGGAAGAGGAGATTAAGATTTTAAGGAGAGAAGGGGAGACTTCAATTAAAGGATGATGAAGGCAATACAAGGGAAATTATCAAGAGATGCCACCTATAAACAACTTCAGCTCCGAACCACTACCAATCGTTCTTCATTCAAAGAAAAAGTCAACCATTCAATGAACTCCTTGACCAATTGTTCTCCCCCCCCCTAAAATATCTCCTTTGTCATAACACATACTGTACCCAGTGCATGACATTAAGGATTTTGGGAGATGGCCCTGTGGGCCATCTAAGCTAATTTACAGATGGCCCTGAGCCCAATAGA
>NW_011342186.1:0-3556 GCF_000735185.1 Notothenia coriiceps
ACTGACACACATTCAATCAAACACAGACACACACACTCTCAAACACAGAGCACACACACACACACACACACACACACACACACACACACACACACACACACACACACACACACACACACACACACACACACACACACACACACACACACACCTGTCTTTAGCATCTTTGCAGCCGGCGATGTCCGACCCCATGGCCTCCAGCAGCAGAGCAGCACACGGCTCGTGATCATTCACTCTGTTACACACACACAAAGTGTTATCCCACAAAACAAACAAGTTTCCGATGGGCATGATTTAACATTGTGTACTCTAGATCATTCAGTAGTTCAATTAAATCAGTCAAAAAGATGATAGTTATTGATATTTGATGAGGTTTAATGTATTATTGAATACTCACACAGCACAGTGCAGAGGTGTGAACGGGTTTCCTTCAATACAGCGACAACCTTTCTGCTCCAGAAGAACCTCCACACACCCCTCATGACCTGAACACACACACACACACACACACACAGATATTTAACTTGAGTAGTAATATCAATACCATAGTGTAAAAATACTCTGATACAAAAGTAGCAAGTAGATAGTTAATAAAATAAAAACAATGTATTTGTAGATTATATTTTGTATTCATAATTATAATCTGCAAGTGTAGTAAGAAAATACTTTAAATACATTTATATTGAAAACACCAAAAATCAGTTTGACAAAGAATCAACGAAATTCATTCACAAAGTAGAAATGCATAAAAGAAGCTGGATACAGACTGAAGTATCTATACATAACATTATTTTTTTATACGTATATATATATATTTGTATATAAAGTCTGACCGTAGTAGCAGGCCCAGTGCAGGGGGGTGTACCCCCGTCCGTCCCTCAGCGGGGGGGGCATGGGGGGCTCGGAGCAGGCGATGCTCAGCAGCTCGCTCAGCCAGGAGGCGTGGCCTCGAGCGGCCGCCAGGTGGATGGGGGTCCGCCCCCGAGAGTCTCCAATCAGAACAGAGGCTTCCTGCTCCAGGAGACACTGGATACACTCCTCCTGCCCACACAGCAGCTGGGGGGGGGTTATTAAATCAAGCTGTGAGATGGTATGATACAAAGAAACATGGACACAGACATTTAACATAACATTAGAACATCTTTTCAAGAACCTTTCATGTACCGTATATTGAATCTGGGATAAAATCAGGATTGAGCTTTTTTTCTGGTTTCATGCTTACCTAGTTTACAGGTAAGGATATTAGCTCAGTATATACAAGAACAGATCCAACAGATACTATTACATTCAAATGATAAAGACTTAAGTGTGTTGCAAATGCCATTTTGAGTACATTGAGATTTGTAAGAAGAACAACCATTCACAGTCCAACCATCAGAGAACATCCATCCTCAATGTTGATATTGAAACTCGGATAAAGTCTATATTTGTTCTGATGGCAAACTCTAGCATGTTCTGTCTTTTCTTTATTTATAAGGTTACATTAGTAAAACAAATTGTATATATATTGATAAATATATAAACAAAGGTGTTTATATATATTTTTGAAAAGGGTGCAGGAGAACAGTGATGCTCACCCCGAGGTGCAGAGCGGTGAGTCCGTGTTTGCTCGCCGCGTTCACGTTGGCCTCTCTCTCCAGCAGCAGAGACACGGCGTCCACGTGACCGCCGGACACCGCCAGCATCAGAGGGGTCCTAAAGGAGGTGGGGGGGGAGATAATTAAAAACTATACCTTCCTGTTCCTCCTCAGACTTTTCAGGTCAAAACAAAGAAAGGATTTATTGAGAGCTGAAATCCACTCACTGGCCCTGAGCGTCAGCAGAGTCCACCAGGTCTGCACCGTCCACTTCATCCAGCAGGAGGCGCACACACGTGGTGTGGCCGTTCATCACTGCAGGGGGAGAGGAAGAAGAGACAGAAGTTAAGGCCCAATCCCAAACCAGTCCCTCGACCCTACTCCTCCGTGACGGAGTGAACTCCGTCTGTAGCCACACTCGTAGCTCAACGAGGCTCCCTCCTGTCAGATGGAGCAGCAAGCTTTGGGACAAACTCTACTCTCTCCGGCAGAAACAGGAAATGCCGTAACTGTATGTAATCTCTTTAACAAAAAATGTAAATGAATAACTCAAATAAAACTCCAAACATCTTTCATTGTGTTACTTTTTTTTAAAGCTCTTTTAGTTTTAAACCTGATGTTTATAAGCTTCTTAGTTTTTGCAACAGTCTGTAAATATACACAACTTTATAATAAAATGCACACATTTACCTTTTTCTAGACTAAACACAGGTATGACCCTAAGTTAAAAACATATGACATAGACTCGCTGTTTGAAGGCTTGATAGCCCACTCCCCCTCCACACCGCTCCACACTCGTTGGTTTGGAACAGCCCTCAATATGGCGGACCCTCCGCGTGAACGCGCAAACGGAGGGGTAGGGTGTAGGGGGCGGTTTGGGAATGGGCCTAAATTATGATTAGTACTACAGGAAGTAGATAATCATCGTTAAAATATTCACAATAACTCAGTGCACTTCTGACCGTTTGATCATCAACAAACTGCAAAGCTTCATAATGTCTCTTCTGTATCAACTCTATAGGATTCCATCAACACACACACCTCCAAACATTATTCTATGTTCTTGTATTGATCGGCAGTCATTGGTCTGTTTTAATAGATTACAGTTGATGTTAAGGTGCCAGAAATACAAACAGAAGCGTGTATTCAAGTTTCAAGGCGTCATTGGCACATTAGCTACAGTACAGTGTAGATGTGGAAGTGAAAAGGTCCTCCTCCAACAGAGCAACATGAATATATTATAGGACAGAAAACAAACACAGATCAAAAAGTGCATATTAGTGTAAAAGTGTATTCAGTGTCTAACTCTGCTCCCACCTGCCAGATGCACAGCGCTGCGTCCGTATTGGCTGTCTGTGAGGCGCGGCGACGCCCCCTGGCTGAGGAGTGTGTGAACACACTCTGCGTGGCCCCTCAGGGCGGCGAGGGCCAGGGGGGTCCGCCCCCCCTCGTCCCCCTGGTCCACCTCCCTCTCCCCCTGCAGCAGCACCTCCAGAGCCTGGGCGTGCCCGTGGTACGCCTGCAGAGAGGGTTTAATGAACACTTTAAACATTCAGACCTTAAAGTCAAATATATGTTATCAGAGCTGCTTTGATTACCATTTGCTAATGACATGTTAGAGTAACAACTTATTTAAATCATCTTTCATTAATGCACAACCTGGAACAGGAAGTCAATAATAATGCAACTGCTTGATGAATATTTCTATATTCAACACACAGTTGTTAATGAATATATTTAATCTACGTCACTTTCATGTTCAACTGTGTGTGTGTGTGTGTGTGTGTGTGTGTCTCACAGCGAGGTGCAGAGGGCTCTTAGCGTTCAGAGACTCTGGGTCGTCTTGGTGATTGTCGTCTCTGTCCAGCAGCTGCAGGTCACACACACACATCAACATCAAACATACTGTACACTCAGATAACACACACTTTATTCTGTATGTCACACTCACTGTGTGTGTGTGTGTGTGTGTGTAGTGG
>NW_011342186.1:3596-5302 GCF_000735185.1 Notothenia coriiceps
GTGTCGTGTGAGATATAGTGTGTGTGTGTGTGTGTGTGTGTGTGTGTGTGTGTGTGTGTGTGTGTGTGTGTGTGTGTGTGTGTGTGTGTGTGTGTGTGTGTGTGTGTGTGTGTGTGTGTGTGTGTGTGTGTGTGTGTGTGTGTGTGTGTGTGTGCTCACCAGCTCCAGACAGTGCCTGTGACCGTATGCAGCAGCGTAGTGCACGGAGCTGTATCCCTGCTTGTCTCTCAGAGAGGCCGTCGCTCCGCTCTGCAGCAGGAACTCCAAACATCTGGAAACATAAACACACCTCTGTTATTATTCAGGACACAACACAGATAAACATCTGGGGGGAAAATAAAACTTCTGCGGGTAATGCTGCCTTTTCGTTTCATCTCAACCGGTGTCACATAAGTAAATGTTTAATTCTTAGTCAATCAGGCTCTAACTAGCTATGCCTTTCTTAAAACATGTGTACATTTTTTCTTTAATAGGTTGTTTTTTTATTAGATTGTGTTCATACTAACTCTCACAAAATTAAGAATATTCAATATTTTATTCACAAAAGTGCTGTTCAAGGCACTCAAAGCTACTTTACATAAAGGGTCAGATTCAAATGTATTTAAAAGCAAAAATGCATTAAAAAACACACTTAAAATATAAAAAACACAATGTTGTGCTTTTCATGTTACAGCTCGCTTCCAGCTCTTGAAAACTATACCTAATTTGATCACATGTGTTTTTTCGTACAGAAAGCTGCATGTTTGTCATATGTCACATATTTCTCAGTGTAGACTCACAGCGCGGCCTCTTTCTCTCTCTCCGCCTGAACGCCTTCACTCTCCGGCTCCAGATTCACACGCCGCCTGAAGAGGTGGACACAACAGGATGAGATAGAAATATATTATATAAAAAGGAGGAAAACCTCAACAAACATTATCAAATATGTTTTCTAACCTCCGCTGCACAGTGCTTAGCAGTCCTTAAGTCCTGCTACATTTCTGTATTAGTGATGTGTCGGTCGCGAACGAGCCGATTCTTTTGAACGAACGAGGGGAACCGAGCCGTACTTGGTGAGAGCCGTTCTTGTTATCGTTCCATCGTTGGTCCGTAAACTCACTGCCTGCCAAAATCCACTCGCCTGTTAAAAAGCTTGATTTTGTTCCCCAAACGAATTTTGTGAAGACCCGCCCCTACTCTGATTGGTAGGTTTCAGCTCGAGGAGTGAGATGGGGTGGGTCTTAAGGGAATACGCGACAGAGAGAAGTCAAGTTGGAGTGAACGAGAAAACGCAGCAGCACTTGGATGCACTTCAACCAAAACCCAGGCAGTGATAAAGCGCACCATTTGTAAAGGCACCATATCCTTTAAAGCAGGGGTTCCCAAAGTGGGAAGTGGGGGTCGCGAGATGATTACAAAATAAAAATGGAAAATTGAAAAAAAAAAAATTATAAGAAAAAATTGATTAATTTTTTTAATAATTTTTTCTTTTTAATTATTATTAATAATAACGTTTGCATAGACATTTTCAGGGGCGAACTAGCCATCTGTATAATTTTGGGAACCCCTGCTTTAAAGCAGGGTCAACAAATAATCTCCATCGCCACTTAAAAACACAGTATCTAATATTAATTAATTTCATTCAAGGCAAGGCAACTTTATTTACTTAACACATAGGCTACAGAGGGTCAATTCAAAGTAGGTCATTCACTGACATGAAGGACATG
>NW_011342187.1:0-3107 GCF_000735185.1 Notothenia coriiceps
TCGTAGAACAAAACGTGACCCGTCTCTTCAATGTGTCTCAACCACAGACCTTATTTCCAGCTATTTTCTAAAATCCTATGGAGAAATCCCATTGGCTCTGAGACTCGGGAACAGGAAGTGGTAAAATGCTGACTCACTTCCGGGTTTCAGGACTCGTCACTGCCATACTTGCCAACCTTGAGACCTCAGAAATCGGGAGCATTTCAAAATGCAAAATGGGGGGGTGGGGGTGCTAGTGGATCGCCGGAGCTGTTAGATTAACATTAACATGCTTATATTGTAGTTCTAAGTGCAATGCCTTGCGGCCTGTAGCACCGTCCTTGATGGAGCATATGTTTCGGCAGGACATATATGTGACAGGAAAGGAGTGAGCAGAGAGTAGAGCAGTTGTCGATTTTTGTTTTGTTTTCTGTGACTATCTGCCTCACCCTCTCAGACTTTCAGTTGCGCGCGCTACTAAAGAGACGTGTTACCATGGAAACCAAACAATGGTGTAGCTGTATTAAAGTCCGAGTGGAAACAGTCCTGAGTAAATCAGAAATCGGGAGAAATGCGGGAGAAATATGACCCCGGGAGGAAACCGGGAGAGGGCAATGAAATCGGGAGTGTTGACAAGTATGGTCACTGCACCACTCTATTTGTCCGTGTCAATAAAGTGCCCACTGCCAAAAACTGATGTCAGAGTAAATCATTTATTTTGTCTGAATTAAACTTAAATATACATCACTTGCGTTTCTCCATCTCCTCTTCTTGTACGTTCATACTGCTCTACGTGCAAAATGTTCCTTTACAATGAGAACGTTATGTATTACATTTTGTTTTTTAAACGTAAGCTTGTAATGAAGTATTGACGGTGTATTGTTGCCAATTTTGTAACGTAACGGATCTCCATATTCCTTCCAAACGAAAAAGCAGCGGCTGTGATGTTCTCCAGACGCCGTCTCAAATTAAATCTTGGCACCGCGTTCGCACTCTAACACGTGCACATTATGTGGTTCTACACCTACAGTACTCCCCAAAGCCATTAAAAATAATACGAGTGTTTTGATTTCAGCCCGAGTAAAAGGTTAATCCAGAATTGAAACTCACCTCTCGTGTGAGTCCTGCAGGAATTACAGTATCTGGGGACATCGTGTAATTGGTGGTAATTGTGGAGGCGGTCAGTAATTTTGACACCATTTAAAAACGTCTGTTCTTTGTCGAGGTAAAACTCCATTGATATTAACTTCAGATATTTTGTTAAAAAGGGTTATCCTGGTAATACTAATGTTGAGCTTGCAGCCTTCATTTGTTTTTTGGAAGATCTTGTGTTAAAGTTAATGTTCACAACTGCTGCGCCTCAACAGAGAGACCAGTGAAGAAGAAAATAAACCAATTAGCAAACATCTTGGAAACCATTCTTCCCACGTGTTTAGTAAAGACTTTGGAAGCACATTGTGTCCTTTAAATGTGTTGTGAAGTTTAATTTATTCCGTGAAGTAGCTGCCAAAGCGGCAGTGGGTGATTCATCATTAATATCACATCATAAATATCCAACAAAAAAGCTCCTAAACCTTTGAACCCCAGGCTGTTAATTTCTGTTTCGTTTACAAGTTTACAAGCAAATAGCCACAACATGTCTTCGTTAAATGTAATAGTATCAACTATATTGAAGACTAGCTAGGTTTAAATGTGTGATTTATTTGCTAAAACCATCCCTTCGCTAAGAAAAGAAGCAGCAGCTGTGTTTCTCTGGACCGACGCCATCAGCTTGTGTTTAGCTTCACAGCGTCAACTCAGCTAACGGTGTGTGTGTGTGCGTGCGTGCGTGTGTGTGAATTAATTGAGAGAAGCATCTGCAAGTATTTCACCTCTTCTCGTAAAAGGCTGCAATCATGGTTTTGGTTTTAGGATCAAAGCAGATGTCGTTGTGAAGAAATCCAGATTTAGCAACACAAACAAGCAGCCATAGCTCTTCTACTTGTATCCTCTTAATGCTAAGCTACATCATTAATGATCTTCAGGTGATGGCGTTTAAGTTAACGGGGTCAGACAGAGAGGGGGTGACATCCTGAGCCTCCGTATAGCAAATGACCTCATAAATTCCTTCTCTAAAAGCAGCGGTAGGGGGCGGCGGAAATTCCCGCGCAGAGACCCACCCCGAAGAGTTTCTGCTGTGGTTTCTTTCAATTTACTACGGCACTACAAGAGTGGATACAGGCAGCAGCAACAATACAAATCAGAGCATTACATTCAGAGCAGTGGTGTTGATACAACTCAGAACAAAAGAGGGTTAGTTTTATTGTTTGTTGGAAGTGGGGCATTAGATGCTTGGATGTCACATTAACGGGTCGGATTTTGACTTTTAAAAACCTGTATGTTAGTTTTCAGAGATATTTAAGTAGATCTGTATAAATCAAAAGGCCAAAACAGTCTGCATCTGGATTAAAGCAGTGTTATATAATGATGAATTATCGCTTTATTCAGTTGTATTTTGTAGTGCCATTAAAATCATTAGGGGCTAATTTAAAATACCAGATAACAGTGATTGTTGTTATACACTTTGTCAAACTTTAACCACTTACACTGTGGACTTTAATTTAAAACCCATGTTTTAACTTCTCTCAAATCATTAATAACTGGAATAAACATCATCTTATCTAGGGTTGCAAAGGGGTGGAAAGTTTCCATGGGAAGTTAAGCTGGAAATATTCGATGCAAAATTAAACAAAAAACATGACATTTGAAGAGATTTTTTTTTTTTTTTTAAAGTAGAACAGAACAACTTTTTATTATTTTATTGAACAATTATTTGTTCAATTGAAGAACGAAAACAGGAATGTTGAGTTAAATATTACTCATCTGTGCATGTGATGGAGGAATGGAGGGGGTGTGGTCTCAATAGCCATGCAGTAAGCAGTGTGCTATGGCATGGATATTCAAGTGTACTTGAATGGCATCTGTTTGTTTTAGTCAAGATTATGCTAAAATATACTTTCCCCAACTATATTTAAGTTCCCTATGAAGAGGGAACCTTCAATATTGAAAATTCCCAGTTTATTCCCATAAATTCCCGTTTATTCCCGTGGAAAGTTTCAATCTTTGAAAATTCCCGGAATTTTGCAACC
>NW_011342188.1:0-10000 GCF_000735185.1 Notothenia coriiceps
GCCCGACCCCACCCACACACACACACACACACACACACACACACACACACACACACACACACACAGGTTATTGGCCATAGGGAGCAACTCAGGGTTAGAAATCTGGTCCAGTAATACATCGACACGTTGACATTAGGGGCTGGGATCGAACCAAAAACCTCCGGATTGAAAGACCTGACAAACTATACGCCCACTTTTTACTCTCATTTAAAACTCCTGATTAAGATTGGGTGATATGAAAACATCTTCCAAACCCAAACCAACGTTACTTGTTGATGTCTTTAAAGCGTTGTTAAACACCAAAACTCACCAGAAGCATCTTGGTTGTTCTTTCCTCTGCCTCTGCCTCTTACTCTGGGTAAAGTAACACCTAATTCACGGAGTTAGATGTGAGAATATGCCACTTTTCATGCTTTTCCCCCACTCTCGCTCTCTGCAGAGAAGCACTCTCACTCGATCCTGAGAGGCAGACCATTAAATAAGCAAATTGACGAAATAACTATAAATAATAATGCATACATATATCTATATATATTGCAGGGGCGAAATGCTCATATGAGCTGAAGGGAAATGCGTGGGGTGATAATTATTTGAGAGTTTGCCACTGCTTTACAGATTGGATTAACTTTTCATGTCTTTGTATGTTTTGTAACTAGCAAGCATTACCTTCAACCTGTGTCTTTATTTCTTAGTTTTATCAAATCATAACGGTTCTGCTTAAAATGTCCTTCCGCCCTTTATGCCGTTTTTAGTTTACCACAAACCCATGACATCCTCCTTCATCCTGAGTCTGATTAGTTGACGCTGAAGATTGTAAAATCATAGTCAAATCGTTTTTTGTAACCATGCATTAACTTGTTGCTAGGTGAACTTTTCATTTACATTTCAAGGCTTTGTACGTCAGTGCCTCTGAATGTAATCCACCATGCTGTGAAGGTGTGTATACCTCCTCTAGCAATCTAGAAATTGGGGTACACAATTAATATTAGACAATTAAATAAAAAAACAATTAATCCTTTGGCTCAGAATTGAGTCATTTTGTGGTTAAATGCTTTTAAAAAAGAACTAGTGGGAATATAAGGACCCCACAAGTGTACCAATACAAACCTGTGTGTGTCCTGTATTTCCTATTTTGTCCGAAGCTCACTGGGATTTAAAATTCAAGATACAAGATATGTATTGTCATTAGCACATTAGCGCAGTGTAGATATGTCACAGGTTCCTCCCACAGTGAAACATGAATATATATAGGACATAAAACCAATGAAAGCAATAAAAATAGTGCAAGAAGAAATACAAATAGTGTAAAATACTTCTATAGCAGCATTTCAGTCTATCTCCCCCTCTTTCCCTCCCTGTTTGCACAGCCAACCCCATCTTTCCTCCCCCTCCTCCTCCCTTTTTTTGCACATCCCCACCTTGTTATCACCCCACAAAGCCAAAAAAAAAAAAGAAGCCACGTCTCCATGGTGACAGCCTCTCATTGACGTGGAGGTGCCAACAGCCATTTTCACGGCTGGTAGAAACCATCATACTCCTCTCCTGAGTCCTGCCATCATTACCACAGTTTGCCCTTTACAACATCACATATATACATTGAATGCTCCCATTCATTAAACCCAGAGGCTGAGGTCTGAATCAACACACACTTAATAAGCAGTTAGGCATTAATGACGACTATCAGAGCCTTTTTAAGTGGCTGTTTTTTGCCCCAAAGAAAGCAGAAACCACGATTTGCATCCGTAGGTCAGTCCAGAAGTGTCACAGCTTTGGTTCATATATTGAATTAGATGGAGCATTGCATGCAAGTAGTAATTGGATACATCAGAGCAGAAAATAATGCAAATAAGACCAGTCAAGGGTGGAGGATTTACAAATGTATGCAGTAGTCCTTTAGGGCAACCAGAGGACAACTAGGCAGAGATAACCATGCAGAACACACCATTGGTAAGGTGGGAAATGGGACAGAACAACAAGCATACGTTGAGATATTACAGTTTTAAAAGTTACAACGATAACGCATGCCAGGAATGTAGACCGACTGATTCGTTCTTCGATCAGTAGGTCCTGGTTCACATGTTGGCCTTAAAGGTCTCCTATTATACTATTTTTAGGCATATATCATAGGTCTCAGATATATAAAAACATGTCTATTAAGTGTTTGGTCAAAAATACCTTCATAATATTATGTTCCAAACCACATCAAGAATTATTTCTGAAACAGTATGGAGCTCAAAGGCTTTCTCTCTCAGGTATACCACAAGGTGAGTTCCTTTTTATTTCCTGCATCTTCACACACACTCTCTCCAGTACAGGTTAGCTCTGAGTGCTAGCAATGCTAATGTAAACACAGACCATATTACGTCCAAAACGCGGCTCATTGTTTCTGACAGCAACGTTTCTGATTGGCCCGTGGGTATAAATCCCGTCCACATTTCCAATATTACGTCATATCGGACGCAAATCTGGATCAGCTCCGTTGTAGCCCCGTTTTTAGAGATTTGGGAATGGAGGAAAAGAGAGAGGGTTTTTTTTCCTGACACTTATTGATGTATAAAAGACATAAAAAAGTAACTTTTGCACAATAGGAGACCTTTAATCCTGGTTTTAGACGGTGTCCTCCTTGTTGTGGAAGTTTCTGTTTCTGGGTGTTCCTGTTTCCTCCCTCAGAACACAGACATGCATGTGATATGCAGAAGCGGGAAGTAGTGGAGTACAAATACTGACAACTTTTTACTTTTACTTCTTACATGTTGAACCCAAATACCTGTACTTTCTACTTCTTACATGTTGAACCCAAATACCTGTACTTTCTACTTCTTACATGTTGAACACAAATACCTGTACTTTCTACTTCTTACATGTTGAACTCAAATACTGTACTTTCTACTTCTTACATGTTGAACCCAAATACCTGTACTTTCTACTTCTTACATGTTGAACACAAATACCTGTACTTTCTACTTCTTACATGTTGAACTCAAATACCAGTACTTTCTACTTCTCACATGTTGAACACAAATACCTGTACTTTCTACTTCTCACATTTTCCAAACAGGCTGGTTCCTTTAGTTTGAATGTGTGTTTGGTGGCGTGATCATTATTATTTAGAGTCATTGCGTGCCTATTGATTTGAACACGATCCGTGTATCCATCATTTCCTGGTCTTCTTTAAAGAAGAGGGACCAATGAAAACGTTGTCATGTTGCCGTTGTTCAGCATGGAAACATTCATTAGCTAACAATGACATTATTGTTCTATTAATATAAAGGGAGGTCAGGTACTCTTTAAAACAGCTGCTAGTTATGGGTACTTTTTACTGAAGTACATTTCAAAGCCTCTTTACTTTGACTTGAGGAAAGAAGTTTAGTCAGTACTTCTACTTTCACCAGAGTATTTTTAAACACGAGTATCTGTACTTCTACTTGAGTAAACGATGTGTGTACTCTTGCCCTCTCTGGTGATGTGGAGTGGAAACTCTCTACAGGCACTCTCTGTGCCTGTAGGAGTGAGAATGAATGTGTTGTCACCTGTGTTATAGCTGTGTGATGGAGTGGCTGCTGGGATAATCACTAACTCCCTCCGGCCCTGAAGGAGGACAGAAAATGGGATCAAGGTTAAAAGGTTTGACTCCAACTTCAGGGAGGGAACTCATAAGAAACGACAGATCATGCCACCGACAAAAGAAGAAATATCCCAAGCAATCATCGGTTAATATTAAAGATCTCATTGTTATAAATGAAACACATGCAGGTTGAGGATTACCACTTTGATTATGAGTAGAGCGATCTGTCTTAAGGTTGTAACAAGAAGGTCCTGTATAGGTGCAGTTTGGGTTAATATTTTGTAGTATTAGTTATTTGTAAGTCAATGTTTGATTATGAAAACACTATACAAATTACATTTTCCATAAAACACGATCCTAGAAAACTGTACTCGACATCTTAAAGAAAATAGGGATTCGTAATCAACGAGAATTGAGAAAAGAGAATTGCAATTGATGCACCTCTGGTATCTACTATAAGGTAATTACTTAGTCGTATAAGCTGTGAATTTGACCCCTGATGTACACACACCTTCTGGCACGTTAACCTAACCCTGATTTACTGATTTATTTGAATACCGAACAACCTGTTATAGATAGGAAGTGAGCGGTGCTTTTTCCGTCTCTTCAGAGCCACGCTGAGCAAACATCATGTGGTTTCTCCGCCACTAAAGAACCAAACTGAGGCAGCATTATTTCAAATCTTTGGCTGCTAATACGAGGGCTTACAAACACCATCTGCCCGCTGCCTAGCTAACACACCCTGTATGTATGAATAGTCAATGTCAATTAACTTGTTTCTCAAGTGTTCTCACTGGCAATGTGACGCTATGAAATCACACCACCTCTCTCAGGAAGTGTGTGTGTGTGTGTGTGTGTGTGTGTGTGTGTGTGTGTGTGTGTGTGTGTGTGTGTGTGTGTGTGTGTGTGTGTGTGTGTAGGATGTGTGTGTTGTGTGTGTGTTGTGTGTGTGCGTGTCGTGTGTGTGGTGTGTGTGTTGTGTGTGTGTGTGTGTGTGTGTGTGTGTGTGTGTGTGTACAGTATGAATGTGAGTAGAGGGGGTCTTAATTAAGGCTGCTTAATATGCATATGGATAAGCTTTTTTTAGGGGTGAAAACAAATTTGTGGGAAACATATGGTGCCCCAGACATGACACACACCCACGTAATACAGAGACACTTGCAGGCACACAAAAACACCTTCCATGTTCAAAGTGAAACACACACACACACACACACACACACGCACACACTCACGCACACACACACGCAAACGCACACACACACATACTGGCACGCTTCCTGCAGAAACTGAAGTGATGGATTAAGGCTGATTGTGTTGGAATATCATTAATGCTTTTTTTGTGCCTTTCTGGAAGGTGTGTGTGTATGCGTGTTGAAGTGTGTGTGTGTGTGTGTGTGTGTGTGTGTGTGTGTGTGTGTGTGTGTGTGTGTGTGTGTGTGTGTGTGTGTGTGTGTGATTATTTCAGGCAGATGGAGGGAGCCGTGGCCTCTCTGCAGGGTCAACAATTGTGCGTTAACCAGCACAGATTGTTTCCTCCCCTCCTTTCCTTTCCCCCTTTTTCTGCTCCCTTCTTCCCTCCATAGCAGCCTCGACGCCCACCTCCACCCTCCATCTTCTCACTCTTTCCTGCTGCAGACTTGTCTTGTTTAAGAAATAGAAAAAGAAGTGCAATGAAACAAGTTGGAAGTTAACTGGTAGGTTGAAGAAAGTAGACTCACGGCACACAAGGAAAATGATTGGAATTTTTTCGTGGGTTCCAACATTGACTTGGGAGGAATGCAGTTATTAAATGGATCCTTGAATTTTTGTATCATACATTTTTTCCATTCAGACTCATCTTATGAAAGCAAGTATTTCCAACGTTTTGTATTGAAATCGCTTCTTTTTAAATTGAACTCAACAAGTGGAAACATACTTTGTGTTCAAGGTACTTTTTTCGTTCCAAAAGAAAAGCCACACTTATCTGTAAAATAAATTATTCCTCTCTTTGAAAAACGGTAATCCTCGATCCTCCATGTTTACTTCCAATGAATTAAGACCTCGTTAAACAAGAGTTTTGAAAAGAGAACTATCGAAAAACGACGGTGCTGAGAAACCAATGTTCTTTTAAAAAACGTTTTCTTGAAGGATATCATGAATATGGAGCTTACAGCCGAGTGGCCAAACGCTTGAGGCTAAATGGTTGGAATCCGTACAATAATGGTCTTAAAAAGCATCCACAGGCCTTATCGCTGCCGTCCATATGTCTCAGCGTGTGTGTTTACACCACTCCACCTACATGTTTCCAACCTGAGACGTCCAGAGACAGAAGAAGAAGCCATGCAGAGGATTAGGAATCTCTAAAAAACTAAATCCCAGACACGCGGTTCCTCTGCCAATCAAACATCCGTTTCTGGGGAATCCTGGAACAATACTAGTCAAGGAAATACAGCCTAAAGGGAAAGGGATCTTAAAGCAGAGTTTCTCTCATCTTCAACCCAAAAGGATTGCTTCCAAACTTCCAGAGCGAGGCATCTTTATTTCCTTCCTTTGCTTATAAAGGATTGCATTTCAGAAAGCGGTGTTTACATTCGAGCCTTCCCGCTGTCACGTCGATTTAACTTCTTTGCCCACACATGCGGAAAATCATCCATCCGCCCACAAAGGTGAATATATATACTCAAGCACATGGAAACACACCACAATTATCCTGGTTGCCAACAAGAACAACAACTCCAACTCTTCTCCTTCTTCCTCTCTCCTTATACCTTTCCTTCTCAACCTCCCACTTAAACTCATTGTCTCTCCTGCTGCACTGGAAACACTGAAACTTGGTTTCAAATACTGTTATTGAGAAGAAGCATACAAGTATTATGTTCGTAACCTGTATTTAAATCAGGCTTTGTAATTATTTGAGTGACCGAGATCATGTAAGTGTACTATATATTAATTTATTGAGCAGTACTTAAATCAGGTTTTAAAATTGTTTGACTGATAGAGATCATGCAATGTTATTATTTTTATTGATTGTTATGAACCTGTCTGAGGACCACAGATGGAAATTAGCTATTAGCTATAATCTGGCATATTGCATCTCTTCTCTTTGCTGAGATTAATGTTTTTGTATGCATGGTCCTTCTATAAAAAAAAAAAAAAAAGAATAAGTGGAAGCAACTTCTTCGGGGGGGAAATAATGCTTATTTTTTCAACATAGAACAGCCAACAAGAAATAAGAGAACACATAGCATGACAGGAATACATAATGACATACATAGTCTTAGTGGGAAAGAACAGACAACATATAATACAAACAGACAAATAAACTTAAAGGGTGCAGGAAACACTGAAATCTGTTGACATTATGATTTTAATTAAAGTCATCTTTTGAGTTTTTTCGGTGTGTAAGGACAGGAGTGAAAACAGCGATATGAGGTTTTTGCTTTCCCCACGGACCCCTTGTGATCACAAACGACAACACATTCAAACGAAGTATCATTGCCTTCAACTAACCTAATACAGTTATGTGGAATCTGTTGACATAATGCTTTTACTTAAAGGTCCCATGTCATGCTTTCCCGGTTATCACCCGTCCCCTTGTGGGTTATGAAGGTTGTTCTGCATGTAAACGGTCTGCAGAGTCACAAACCCTCAAAGTACAGCCTGTAGCGAGTAAAACTCTAACACAGAGAAGACCTGTCTATGCTGCCCCAGAACGCCTCGTTGGACATTTCTCTTTTTCCAATGTTTGCTTCCTGGGTTCTGTGACGTGTGAACACCCAGAGGCCACACCCTCTGCCAGCCTTTCACGAAACAAAGCTTCCCAACCCTTTCAGCGATTCATGCCGGATATGTTCAGCATAGGGCACTGAAGAACGATGCTGTTCCTACTTTGTTTGGACCAGCGGGAGATTCGGGTACACAACCTGTAAGTATTCATTGTTGTTTGTGTATTTACGATGTTTAAAACAAACAAGGTATATCTACCACAACGTTTTTCGGGCTACTACGTTGGGATGGCGGAGAAATGCTCTCCGCAGACCCATGCTCACAGCATTATAAACCTTTTCCTTCCTCAATATCAAGCCACACTTATTGTTTTTACTTCGGCTGTGAGTGTTTGTGTGTGCTCAGGATGAGTTTCGCTTGTTCAGAGACACCGACACGGAAAGCCTGTCAGCTCCTGCAGCAGCTCACACAGCTGCGAGCCTCTCAGCCAATCAGAGCACAGTGGGCTCACAGGGGGGGCAGGAGCTCCAACAAGCCGTGTAGGACAGAGAGTGAATACACATACTATACAGAGATGCTGTTTGAGAGACCAATGTGAGTTTGGAAAATTTCAGAATTTAAATCTATTCTAGTAGACCTCAACAATGGAATTATGATCAGTAGAAATGGCCGTGAGATGGGACCTTTAAAGTCAACTTTTCAGTGTTTCCAGTGCAGCTGGAGAGACAATGGATTAAAGTGGGAGGTTGAGAAGGAAAGGTATAAGGAGAGAGGAAGAAGGAGAAGAGTATGAGGTGTTTCTCTTGTCATGAGTAAGAACAGGAGTGAAAACAGCAATATGAGGTTTTGTTTTCCCCGCGGACCGCTAGTGACCACAAGCGAAGTGGAGCGTTAGAGAAGTGATGGGAATAATGCTCTTACAATAACAACACATTTCTACAGCCAGTCGATACTCGCCAATACCCGAGTTGACTTTAATTAAAAGCATTATGTCAACAGATTCCACATATCTGTATAGGTTAGTTGAAGGCAATACTATTAAGTTTGAATGTGAAATCTGTCGACATTATGCTTTTAATTCAAGATTCAAATACACAATAATGCAAGAAAATAAAATGGAATATAATAGAAATCGTGCAGAATAGTCTATATACAAGTAATTGGAATATTGATCAATTGCAAAGAGGTGAATGTTATGGATGTTCTTTCAAAAGTGCAGGTGTTTAACATTTTATGTGGGAAGTCATCTTTTCAGTTTTGTTGATGATTAAGGAAAGGAGAAAGGAATGGAAACAAGCAGTCGATACTCGCCAATACCCGGTGAACACAGAAACAAATCTGGAAACTAGTGGGCCGGAGGTGATGCAGTAATGAAGTCAAAACCTCACACATAGCGACTGGCTTTTTCAAATTGAAATGTTCTTACTATTCACTTCCATCTGCACGGGACCCTGTGGGCGCCGGGTTTGCCCCGGAGCTTATCTTTGGCTCCTGGGGGGTTGAGAAGAAGTTTGACAGCAGTTTGTCTTTCGGCCGTGAGAAGGTCTAAGCCTAATCTAAGCCTAGTTGGTGTTTTATGAGAATTATTGATCGGGATGCTCGCACTGATAAGCTGAGGAGAGGCCGCGGTGTGAGTGAATCGGGATGTAGTGGCGACCCGAGGGGAATCACAACACACTCAGACTGATCTCTCACAAAGCCGCTTGGAACCAGATGCTGTCCATCCTGATACATGTATCCTCTCTCTCCCCTCCTTCCTCTCTCTCCTCTCCTTCCTCTCCTTCCTCTCGTTCCTCTCTCCTCCCTCTCTCTCTCTCCTCTCCTTCCTCTCTCTCTCTCCTCTCCTTCGTCTCTCTCCTCTCCTTCGTCTCCTTCCTCTCTCCCCTCTCTCTCCCCTCTCCTTTCCTCTCTCTCCTCTCCTTCCTTCCTCTCCTTCCTCTCTCCTCCCTCTCTCTCTCTCCTCTCCTTCCTCTCTCTCCTCTCCTCCCTCTCCTTCCTCTCTCCTCCCTCTCCTCCCTTTCCTCCCTCTCTTTCTCCTCTCCTTCCTCTCTCTCCTCTCCTTCCTCTGTCCTCCCTCTCTCTCTCCTCTCCTTCCTCTCTCTCCTCTCCTTTCCTCTCTCCTCCCTCTCTCTCTCCCCTCTCCTTCCTCTCTCTCCTCTCCTTTCCTCTCTCCTCCTTCTCTCTCTTCTTCCCTTTCCTCTCTCTTTCCTCTCCTTTCCTCTCCCCTCTCCTTCCTCTCTCTCCTCTCCTTTCCTCTCTCCTCCTTCTCTCTCGTCTTCCCTTTCCTCTCTCTCCTTCCTCTCTCTCCCCTCTCCTTCCTCTCCTTCCTCTCTCTCCTCTCCTTTCCTCTCTCCTCTCCTTCCTCTCTCTCCTCTCCTTTCCTCTCTCCTCCCTCTCTCTCTTCTTCCCTTTCCTCTCTCTTTCCTGTCCTTCCCTTTCCTCTCTCTCTTTCCTCTCCTTTCCTCTCTCCTACTCCCCTGCTCTCCCTCTCTCTCTGTTTTCTTGGCCTGATGAATGCAGAGCAAATCAATAAATCCATTCCCCTGCTGGATACCTGATCAAATTTACAAGGACAAGCTTAATAAATTACTAATGGGGTGGCCAATTAGTTTGTATGCTCGCCTGTGCAGGACAGTGTGTGTGTGTGTGTGTGTGTGTGTGTGTGTGTGTGTGTGTGTGTGTGTGTGTGTGTGTGTGTGTGTGTGTGTGTGTGTGTGTTCCAGATGA
>NW_011342188.1:14567-20813 GCF_000735185.1 Notothenia coriiceps
GATATTTCCGAAGGTTTAACCTTCTTGACAGAACCCCGGCAGAAAAGTGAAGCCAAGACGTTATCCATCTTGAGCGAAAGTGGATCCGCTCCAGCACTAGACCCCGAATTTTTCCAACCCCACTTTGGTGACGGGGGGAGTCTGTTACGAGATTGTTATAAGAACCCTCCAACCACCTTCACGTCCTCTGTGTTATTTCGCGGTAACGGGAGACGTCTTCCACCCTATTGTCTTTAGCAGAGAGTCATTATCTGAATTACTCTTACAATGAAGGCTCCATAATCAGCTCACGGCATATAGGCAGGGGTAAAGTGCTATTGGGGGGCGGACCTCACCTCACCTCCTCAAGGGGGTTCCGGGGGGATGCTCCCCCGGGAAGATTTTTTTTTAAATATTGAAGTTGAAAGCATCAATCTGGTGCACTTTGAGAGCAACATGAAGAGATCTATGGATTCATCTCTCAACACCCATATGAGACAGAACTGTAAACAGATTTTTCTTTTTCTTTATGGATATTTTACAAATCACATTAAACTGTATTCTTGTTTTACTGCCATACAGTATTTCATACCTGTTTTTCATTTATTCTCTTATTGTTTGTATAACTATAATGATCATATGAAGGTGTGCCGCGGAAATAATCTTTTGAATAATTTGTGACAAAACTGTTCTAAACACTCAGAGAGTCCTTTGGCTCACCTGAGCCCCTCAGTCTGACAGGGGAGGACTCTCCTCCAGCTTGTTGTGGAAACAGCTCCTTATGTCCGTTAGTGCAGCTAGCTAACCAGATGCTAACATCACGGTCCCCACTAGCACCGCTCCCTCTCTCTCTCTCTATCACACTAAATGCGCTATTGCCACACACACACAGAGCCGAGCTTAAATGACACAAGCACACGTGTATTTCCATGCAACTCTCTGATTGGTCTGTTGACTTGCCTCTGTTGCATTCACTGAACACGGGAAATTGCAGTCCTGCCTTCCTCTCTTGTGTCATGATGAAGTTCACGTAAAGCACGGTTAATGTATGATATTATTGAGGTGTCTCAATATATACGTCAATCAAGTGGCACCTGCTAACGGGGTGGTGGATGATAGGTTTACATCTAAAAACTTATTTTTCAAACATTATTATTTTAATTGTATTATTTTGTTACTTTTTTTTTTAACGGTCCGCGATCTACCCGCACCACACTCGGCTGGTTGGCGACCACTGGTCTAGAGAGAGTTGCAGTATTTGAAGGAGAGAGATAAAGGGAAGAGAGACCAGCTCTGTGTCTCCCTGTGTCTCTCCTCCATTACCCAGCGTAACATCAATGATTATTTTGAGCATCGCTATCTTCAAAAGGCACCCCAGCTTCCCTCCATCAGACAAGGCTGTAATTATTCTACATTTGCATGATAAGTGTGTCTGCCTGTGTACGCGTTTATGTATGTATGTATGAGTGCTTAAACGCACATTAGCTGCAGTCGGGCGCGAGTTCTCCTCTTTTATCTCACCATAAAGAGGCCTTTTTAATGTCTGGATCTTGTCTCTTTGCTCTCCATCTAAGTGTTCATCATTAGCCAATGTTAGCCGAGAGCTTTGAAGTAGAGTCTCTCTCACGATGTGGAATAGTTATGACACTTGGGCGCCGTGTTTTCATGTGTTTGCGTCCGCTTGCATTTTTTTTATGACACTCGCCTTTTTTTCCCCACACTTACATGTGAAAGTATGTGAAATCTAGCAAGTGTGTTGCATTGAAAAACAGGCTCATCCTCATTTGACAGGCATGTACATTAGCTCGTAAGCGCTCCATGCAATTTGAGGAGTTGTTTTTCAACAAGAAAAACAAGATATGTTTAGTTTGAAATGTTCTAACAACTCCCCGTGCTTCGCTGAACTTACTGATGGGAAGATGTAATGGGAGAAAGCAGGAAGAGAACACACAAATGGGGTAAACGAGTGTGGCGTCCTGAACGTAAACTATCTATACGATGCAGAGCTTCACGCACAGATAGACATACACGGAGTCAAGCGGACGGAGAAACGTTTTTAGATGTGTACGATCTCCCAAGGCCTCATTAGTTTCTGAATAAGTGTGTGTGCACCGAGGCATGGCTGCATACATATATGGGCCCGAGCAGGAAACACTTGATTGGCCTTAAAGCTCGTCTCAGTGGGCAGTCAAGTGCACCGTTGACTTATTAATTATTCACTGTGTTTATTCAGTCTTAGTCTACATTTTTAAACCATCCGCTATCTTAAATATAGACACAATGTTGTCGACACACACGGGGTAAGACTCCTCTCCTCTCTGCTGATGTGGAAATGAGAGGGAAGGCCAAAAAAAGAACAAATGATCAGAGCTCCAACTCAATCCACTTCTCGGTTCAATGATTGGTTCTACACAACGTCGAGGAAAAAAGTGAAAAATGTCAAGACCGTTTTCCAAAGAGATGTCTTTAATTATTTTGTTTACAAACCCAAATATATTCAGTTTAATGGTATACATCAGGAAGTATTCAACTATTTTTGGGATTCATTTTCTATTGATTGGCTAATGAACAAGTCATCTTATCACTGCAGTTTCTAATAATACAAAACAGAACATGTATGGATAGCTAACCGTCCCATTGTTTTGGTTTTATTTGTTATGCATGTACAGTATATGTATACTAGCAAATTCCTCCTATGTGTTAACGCACATGGTAAAAAACCTGTTTCTGTTTTCTGATCTTTTTGATGTTAATAATAATAATAATAATAATAATAATGATGTTGAGGGTATATAAGGAATGTTTGATGCAGTCTTGTCGCCATTTAAGCATCCTTCTCGCTAGATAAGTGCTTATAAAGACATACATATGGAGGCATACACCAAGCAAAAGTATGTGTGGAGCCTTTCTGACATTCATGCATGACTGAGGTTAGTTTTCAATGAAAGACCTGCAATTTATATATTTTTTCTAACCGCATTTTGTTCCTAACCCTGGCATGTTTTGGTTGCCTTAACCATAGCCATCAAGATATTTCCCCATTCCTAACACACCTACCAGCACAGATTTCTTTGTTGCAGGATTCAGATCAGTTCTTCTCTTGCGATAGGGTTGACATTTCTCTTGATTAAACCAAAAGTATTTTTTTGTTGAACCATCCCAGTCTGTTGAATTCCAACTGCACCAAGTCAAGGCTTTCTGTTGTTTGTGTGCTGTCTCCAGAATAAAGCTACAATAACTCCTGGTGATTATCCGGATTTTCTTCTCAGACTTGACAAAGCTCTACTAGATCCTCGACGACCTCATACGACATGTTCTGCCACGGACCGAGTACGACAAGTAAAGTGACATTTATGTGTAGAATCAATTAAGTGACCATTTAAAGAGACAGAAGACTAAGACCGGTTATAAAGCAGTCTTAATTAAATACTGAGGCCTACATGATCCCGAGAGGCAGACAATACAAGCGATTAGATGGAGGCTCTTTCTTTGGCTCTCGTTGGGGAAATATTTTCCAAGGGCCATAACTGTGACCCAGTGTATCAGTTCAAACTGTCCTGACTGAGCACAGGCACCTGTAACCTTGGCTGCTGTGCTCTCAGTGTTTTGTCTCCCTGCTCCTGCCTGTTGGCGTCAGCTGATAGAGGTGTTATCATTCTATCTTGTTATGCAGCATGTTGATTATTCTCTCTGAACTAGCTAAATACACGGGTCTGGGGTAGAGTCCTTCCGAATTGACGAAAGTCTGACTCTTTGACTTGTTTTGTGAATTCTCCGGCCGAAGCTCCAAATAAACCGTCAGTGTTTGACATCAAAGCTCCAGCTCTCCCCGTGTCTCCTTTGAGTCGGTGAATCCCACTGCATTGCTACACAGAAGTTTCCCCCACAGTTATTCTAAATACTTGTACCCAGAATTGGGCTAAAACAAGTGAATTACTGGATAAGAAATGACTCAAAAACATCTAAAAGGCCCTTTTCTTCCAAGAGAGGTACGTCACACAAAAACATTGTCAGATGTGGTTTTAAATCTACGTTGGTGGCTAAAACAAAGTTAGCAGAGGTTTGAGCTAACGGTAGCTGAATTCGTAGACAAATGCAAGCTCTGTGGTAATTAGAACTGAGACTAAAGGTAGGGGCACCCCAAGCTGACACCAAAGAACTCACACAGAAGGACCCGACTGTTGCATCACCTCTCGTCTCTGTGTCTTGGCCATGTGTCGCACTGGAACATACCGCAAAGACTTCAGCCGACGGCCAAGAAGCACGTACGAACTGTGCATGCGTGAGTGGCAATACCTCTCCTTACCAGCAGGTGGCGGTAGTGTGTATTCGTCATTCAAAAGAGGCAACAACCGGAAGACAGACTGCGTGATAACCGAGAGAAGAAGAACAGACTGCGTGATACAAACAAATAGCTCAATTTTCCCTCTACAGCGAGAAGCTCATGGGGCTTTCCCGAACCTGTGTCGAGAGCTGGAGTTAAATGTAATCTCAGATTTGCCTTCTTAATAGTTTGTTTGGGTCCCTCACTTTCGTTTCGCTTCTCATGCACTGATTCGCTAAGCTGAACAGCCAATCAGAGGGATTTCTTTGACACGGCCGAAAAGACACGACGGTTAGGGACAAACCAATCTGAGTAGGGCGACAGGACGCTCATCGTCGGCCTGACATCCATCGGCGGCCAAAATCGGCTTGGTGTGTCCGCGGCTTTACATGCAACTGGCAATCAGCAGTGTTAATAACAATGCATCATGCAAACGGCTGTGTTTGAATACCATCGTTACCTGAATACCTGTATTTCCCCATGTGGATAAATAAAGGTTCATCTTATCTTATATTATTAGTATTAAAGGGGCTTTTTTTCATAGGTTTGTGTGCATGGAAATGGTCTTGCAAAGGGTGAAAAAGTAAGGGAGTTTCATCTTTCTAAAAAAAATGTATGGGCTTGCCAGGTAGAGAAGTTGTGGTCATGGGAAATGCAGTCTTCCTTCCTGCATAACACTATGGCTTCAGTTCACAAAAGGACAGCTCTTGTAGTTTCTTTAAGGTAAAGGTTTATGCAAAGGAAGGCGTGTTTTCTGTTTAACGTGTTCACGGTTCAGACCAGGTAACCAGAAGCCGATGTTACATAACGCATGTGTGTCAGCTCGGCTGTCAGCAGTTAGCGGGAGAAACGATGTGATAGTGAGCGCAGGTGAAAGCATGGAGGGCAAGACATTATATCAGATCAATAGTAAAGATCGGTACAGTCTAAATTAAACCCCACCCACCACCATCACCCCTTAACGACTGACAACCTTAATAACTGTCCTAATAACAGGAGAGCAGATTAATAAAGCATACCGTAAATGATTACCTCCATCATTAATCCATGGCTATTTAAAGCTGCTCGTATTAACTATTTGGACAGGTGGTTTCATGAGTTAATGGCCAGATTGAACGCGCTGAGCACATGGAAGTACATTACAGGAACATATGATTTAATTAACGCCAGGAACAGAAACAAATTACACAGCCGGATCAACGCTGTTCACCTGAAGAGGAAGAAGTATATAAATATACAAAACCCTAGAGGTCAGATGAGAAATGAAATATTTGCACGCGAACCGGCGTAATCCCCTCACAGCGGATTTGAGATGAAGCCGGGTCTCATTAGCTGTGTTTGGACCAGATTGCATCGCGTCCACTGATTCTTTTGGGAAATCCGTCCATATTTATATATATATTGCACTCTCCTTCCCTATGGCTGTGCTGGAGGCTCAGCCTGTTAGAGTGAGGATGATGACAGAGCGGATTCACGCTTAATAAATAATATAGTGTTGCTGGAGGTATCACCGGATGAATATTGCATTTCATTTCTGACACTTGCCTGTCTATCTGTCCTCCTGTCTGTCTGTTGAAGAGAATATCTGGCCTAATGCCAAATGTTCCCTTACTCTCTGTATAATGATAAGTCTCCTGCTGATGTTCAGGTGTATATCAGTATGGAGTGTCTCTACTTTAAAGAGTCCTCTCCTGCTGATGTTCAGGTGTATATCAGCATATAGTTTCTCTACTTTAAAGAGTCCTCTCCTGCTGATGTTCAGGTGTATATCAGTATGTAGTGTCTCTACTTTAAAGAGTCCTCTCCTGCTGATGTTCAGGTGTATATCAGTATGTAGTGTCTCTACTTTAAAGAGTCCTCTCCTGCTGATGTTCAGGTGTATATCAGTATGTAGTGTCTCTACTTTAAAGAGTCCTCTCCTGCTGATGTTCAGGTGTATATCA
>NW_011342189.1:0-5491 GCF_000735185.1 Notothenia coriiceps
ACCTGAGGCTGAAGAGAAGAGTGAAGAAGAGCCAGCTCCAGTCAGAAAATCAAGGGGGGCGAAAAAAGAAGTAGCCCAAGCCGTTCCAGCGAAAAAAGCCCGTCGAGGTGCAGCTCCAACCCTCGAGGAGACGAGCGAAGAATCCACAGTTTCAGATCCGGCACCAGCTCCAGTAGAGCCGGTCAAAAAGGGGAGGCGGGCAGCAGCGAAGCCCACCGCAGTGACCAGCGAGCCAGCTAATCCCACTGAAGATTCAAGCAGCGCTGTTCAGGAAGACTCCAAAACATCCAAAAGATCCGTCAAGTGGAACGCAGACGTGGAGGTCCTTGAGGTTCCAAAGGCAACACCTGTAAAGGCAGTCCGAGGCAGGAAGTCAAAACTCTGCACCAAAACTGTGTCAATGGATGCCGACAAAACTGAAGAGAAGGATCTCTCAGACAAAGTTGTTGAAGCTGCGCCCGTCAAAAGAGCCAAGCGAGTGGCAAAGGTCGTTGTTGAAACTGCAGACGAGGCCGAAACTTCCAGCAAGGTGGAAAGTGTTGAGACTGAAGCACAGCCAAAACCCCGCAGAGCAAGAGTCGCTAAGAAATAAAAGAATTTGTAGATTTTCTTAATCCTTATTACCTTTTTCCCTTTTTAAAAAACATTTTGTACTTGTGTCTATGGCATTTTAGAAAGTATTTTCAAAAATGAAGCACTGCCTTTCTTTTCATTACAGCAGGGAATTAAGTTTAACCAATGATTTTGTTACCACTGGTTTCTGCAAATATTTGTGTGCTGAAAAAGGTTATTAAATTTTGGTTTGAATGAAAACTGTCTCAATTTGTCTTCATGTCCAAATATTATTCTGGTACTCTAATACCATTTTGTAAGAAAGACCGGGATAATAATTCACCAAATAGCTTAAAAGCACTGGAAGCTTTTATGAATCCTACTTGAGGTACAGATACTGCTCTAGTCCATTATTGTTTTGAATTTTTTGTTCAGGAACTGCTGTGAAGACTGAAAAATAAATGGCTTTTACATTTTCTGGTGCAGGTTTGGCTTAATAAGCAGAGGCAAGAGCAAAAACAACATGGGTTTTATTCACAGCACTACAAATATGACTTTCTTAGGGTAAGTGAAAGAGCGAAGAGTGTAAATTGGTAAATGGAGCTTTAAAAAAAAGACTAGCTTCTAGCCAAGATCAAGTCATAATGAATGTACCGACCTTCCTTTGCACAGAACAGTATTTTAAAATGTTTTTCTGAGTTTAAAACATTACAAGGTCTTTGCTTTGAAATTGAAAACATACATTTCTATGGTCTTTAAAAGACTTGCTGATGTTCAAATGCTATTTAAGAAATAAACGATAGGATATGTTTGCTGATAACTTCGACTCATACATTCGCAATAAATAACATAAATATTATTTGAAATACAGAACAAGTGATATAATTATCCAAAAAATAAATGCAGAATCTATTTCAGGCTTTGCCGCGCAAATGGAAAACCGGAAACGGATGATAAAAGGGGAGCACACACCCGGACGGATTTGAGAGACGCACCAGATACAAACGCAGAGGCTGCGCTGGAGGGAGATTTGAGAGGCGCATGGAGAGCTGTCGTTCCGAACCTTGGCTCACTGGAGACTTTAATTGTTAATATATTTCTCGCTTTATCGCTACATTTAACTTTTTACCACCATGGAAGCAAACCCGAACATAAAAGTGACGCCAAAAGGGTTTCTCTGCATCTTATGCAATGCCAATTTACCTAACTGTAAGTATCTAAAGCTAACTTAGCCACATTTAACTTCTTATTTATGATTTAATTATTGCTGTTTTTTGCAAGCCCCTACATACATTTTAACTGTAGCTCCTAAACAGGTGTTTACAAATAATCCCAGCTAACTTTAAACTGTGAAGGGAGTGGAATATAATAACATTATTGTCTCTTAATGTAAAATGAATGACATTAATTGATACTGTTAGCTAATGTTGGACCATATCTATGTGCTATATACAGGGGTTGGAGAACAAGTACTTTAGTAAAAGTACCAGAGAGAAGTCCTGTATTCAAAATGTTACTCAAGTAAAAGTAATGAAATCAAGCCAGGCTATGCTATTGATTTTTTTTCTTCTTCCTGCAGTGCCAAGCCTGGGTCAGCATGTGAAAGGGCGCAAACACATGACTCTGAGCACGGTGAAGGAGACCAGGAAGGCCCAGGGGGAGCGCAGTGTGTTCGTCAGCGGCATCAAGCCTGACATCTCTCAGACTGACATCACTGAGTACTTCCAGAAGTTCGGCCAGGTCTCAGATGTTATCATGGATAAATCCAAGGTTAGTCAGGTGTTCATAATGAGATGCAGTTCATACTAAATGATACCTAATCATAATACAGCCTCACCGTGACCAAGGTTATTTTAGTTTTGGGTTGGATGTTCCACAGAATTTCCCTTTGACATTCAACTCCCTGATATAGTATGACTGTGATGTCTCTCTGCGCTCACAGGGTGTGTTCGCCATCGTGCAGTTCACTGAGGTCGACAGCACACAGGCCACGCTGTCCTGCCTCGAACATCGGATGAATGGCTTGAAGCTGCGAGTCAAACCTCGGGAGAAGAAGGATTTCAAGCTGATTCCCAAGAAGGCCGGGTCGGAGAACCTCCAACAGTCTCTCGACCGTCTCAAACCTCAGCTGTGTCAGTTGGCATCTGTAAGTGTCCTGCATCAAGTATAAAGCGTGAAGGGGTCTATGTGGATGGCAAATAAACATGTTTGTAAGGAGTGTGACAGCATCTAGAAGCTTCTAGTGGTGACTTTTGGAAGTTTTAACCATTCAAATAATGTTTGATACAAACTAAATTAACTTTATATACTACACTTACTATTTTGGGAACATTGTATTCAGAACCCTTATATTTAAACAGGAAATTATTCACCTAAGTGCACCTACAATCATCAGTCAAATACTGTTTTTGGACTCCACTTAATTCTTTTTAACTCAATGAGAACAGTACAGTTTATTATATCGCATATGTGTCATCAAAGTCTTCTTTATTCTCCGTAGGTGGATGCACAGATGCAGTACGTTGTAGAGCGATTTCAGCTGGGAGACAATGAAAAGAAAGCCCGAGAGTTGCTGGTTCAGCTCCTGCAAGAGGTTTTCGTGGAGTTTTTTCCAGGTGACTTCTTTTGTGAAGTAGGGCTGCTCGATTATGGCAAAAATAATAATCTCGATTATTTGGGTCAATAATTGATATCACGATTATTAAAAACGATTATCCATTTACTTTGAAAACATCAATTTATTGGAGAAAAAATGTTTTAACAGTATGTTTTTAACAGTTGATTAGTATAAGTATAATTCAACTGAAAAACCAATAAAAAAATAACATTTTTTTAATAATGATAATAATCGTTTTTATTTCGATTACGTTGTTAGCCTGAAAGTTTTAGATTACGGATATAATTCCGTGTTATGCCCTAATCTGTGTCTGAAACTATGACATGTTGGGTCCCTTGAATTTGAAGGAATTGGGCCTTGAAACGTCTTGACTTTATGTTAAAGAAGGCGTGGGAACCCATGACATCTTGCCTTAAAGATAAGATAAGATGGAACTTTATTGATCCCAATTTGGGAAATCTTTGTTTTGCAGCAGTATAAAAAGACTTGGCATTGTACAATAAAAAATCTAAAAGACAAGAAATAAACTAGAAAGTATACATGTTGAATTTACAAATTAACAAGATATAAAGCAAGGTATTATATTTACATAAGTATGTGACAGATGGAATATTAAATACTAGACTGAATATTAAAATGTACAGTGAAGAGAGAAACTATGGAGCAGAGAGTTCTGTGATCATTGTACCAAAGCTGTATTGGCTCTCTCACTTCTAATCCTATCTGTGGATTGGTTGCAGACAGCCAGATTCTGCCATTCGGTTCATCCATCAACACTTTCGGCGTCCACTCCTGCGACATAGACCTGTTCCTGGACCTGGAAAACACAAAGGTGTTCCAGGCGCGTGCCAAGTCCACCACAGAACAGGTGTGACCGTTTTACATACACACCATGGCCATTATTTACCTCAGTGTTGATACATTAAATAATGTAACTTTACACAGTGCCTGCGGAGTATTTAATCATCTTCTTTTTCTTCAGGCAGGGGAGGCCATGTCAGACGATGGCCGCTCAGAGGACTCCATCCTGTCTGATATCGACCTGTCCTCTTCCTCTACCAACGAGGTCCTGGAACTTGTTGCAACAATCCTCAGACGCTGTGTCCCCAGTGTGCACAAAGTCCACGTGGTCGGCAGTGCTCGCCTCCCTGTAGTCAAGTTCCATCACCAGGAGCTGAACCTGCAGGGCGACATCACCATCAACAACAGGTATAAAAGGATTCAGTGTAAAAGTCTTCAACTGTAGTGAGAATAGTTTTTTTCTTGTACACAAAGCAGAATAACACAATGGTTTTATTTTTCTCCTGTCCTGTATCCTTCACTAGACTGGCAGTAAAGAACACCCGCTTCCTACAGCTGTGCTCAGGGGTGGAGGACAGGCTGAGGCCGCTGGTGTTCACCCTCCGCTACTGGGCCAAGCAGAAACAGCTGGCTGGTAAGATTAAATGACTCAAAAGGGCCCTATAATGCTCATTTTCAGGTTCATATTAGTATTTATTGCCTCCACTGTGACATGTCTCCATGCTTTAATGTTCAACAGTGATGCAAATTAGTCGCTTTTCGGCGCCTCCCGCTTTTTTAACGCTGCTTTGGGTGACTTGTGTAATTCGTGGAGAACCGAAGAGTTTTCGTTTTGGGGGGGGGAGGGGTCCGTCAGTCAGTCCGTTAGTCCGTCCGACTGACGGACAACTTCTCACTTCAAAAAAGAAGAAGAAATCTAGATCGCAAAATAATTAAACAAGCGAGTGCCTGTTTTTCCTGGCCAAGGACGGGTTCCTTGAACACAACACGAGCGTAACGTGTCTTCACGTGGTATGTCTCGTCTGAAAGGAGTGTAGACTAGACTACTTACGGAGAGCACCGGAACGCCGCTCCAGCTCTTCAAATATTGCAGTACCCATAAGGAGCCGTACACATGCCGCAGTGTTTGCGTGGCTGTGTCTTTAGTTGTAAGCACAGTGGCGATCTGTTGTTATTAGCATCTGGGTAGCTAGCTATGCTAACGAATTTAAAGAGCTTTTCTACAACCAGGTGGAAGAGAGCTCTCTCTGAGTCTGAGAGGCTCAAATAACCTCAGCTCAGTGAGGTTAAGGCACACCTTAATATGATCATTATAATTATTAATGAGACATAGAGACTAAATGAAAAACAGGTATAAAATACAATATGACAGTAACAAAAAAGTTGTTGAAAATAACAAGAATAGAGTTTAAAAGGGGAATGATTTGTAAAATATCAAAAAAGAAAAATCTGCTTACAGTTCTGTTTCAAATGGGTGTTGAAAGATGTACCCATAGATCTCCTCATGTTGTTCTCAAAGTG
>NW_011342190.1:0-3490 GCF_000735185.1 Notothenia coriiceps
AAAAGATGTATAAAAATTAGGGTTGCAAAATTCCGGGAATTTTCAAAGATGGAAACTTTCCATAAACGGGAATTTAAGGGAATAAACTGGAATTTTCTAAATTGAAGGTTGGCTCTTCATAGGGAACTTAAATATAGTTGGGGAAAGCATATTTTAGCATAATCTCGACTAAAACAAAAACAGATGCAAATCACATGCACATAGCACACTGCATGGCTATTGAGGCCACACCCCCTACAGGCACTGTGCATTCCTCCATCACATGCACACATGATTTCTAGAAGTAATATCTGACTCCACATTCATGTTTTTGTTCTTCAATGAAACAAATGATTGTTCAATAAAATCATTAAAACTTGTTCTGTTCTACTTACAAATAAATCTGTTGAAACATCATGTTTTTTTAAATTGTATAATTTTGCATGGATGTTTTCTTATGACAAAACAAAGTGTTTATATGTATGCTTGGATACAATTAGATTACTTTGCCCTAAGTTCCCAGTTAGTTCCCATATATTCCCATGGAAGGTTTCCAATATGGAATATTTCCAAAATTCCCCAGCTTAACTTCCCATGGAAATGTACCGGAGATTTTCCGCCCCTTTGCAACCTTAATAAAAACAGAGAATTATATATATATCTTTGAGGCTGAAACACCATTTATTTTCTTTAACGATCAATGGTTATCAAACCGTTTGTCCTTTTTTTAAATGAAAACGGTCTAATTGCTTCCTCGGCCTCTCGCTGCAGCTCTAACAAAAGCTGACTCGTTGCTCTCAGAGTTTCTTTATGCGTGTTATTTCTCATCATAAGACCTTGGTAGTGACGTGAAGGTTTCAAAGAGGCTTTATTTGCCATGTTCACGATAGCTACAGCTCAATAATAATATTACATTTCATTTTTACATCTGGGTCGCGTAGTTTTGGATATGGAAATCTTGAGTCTTAGGCTTCTCCAACAATACAAAAAAAACAACATCAAATAAACCACATCAAGGTGAAAGCAAGAGACAAAAAATAATAATAATGTTGGGGAAATATATCCAAGGCCCATAACTTTGACCCAGTGTATCAGTTCAAACTGTCCTGACTGAGCACAGACACCTGTAACCTTGCTGCTGTGCTCTCAGTGTTCTGTCTCCCTGTTCCTGCCTGTTGGCGTCAGCTGGTAGAGGTGTTAGGATTCTATCTTGTTATGCACAATGTTGATTATTCTCTCTGAACTAGCTACACGGGTCTGGGGTAGAGTTCTTCAGAATTGATTTTGGCATCTCAACCGCGTGGTCAAACCGTGGCCCGTGACATGTCTTATGAATTCTCCGTCCGAAGCTCGTAATCAACCGTCAGTGTTTGCCATCAAAGCTCCAGCTCTCCTCGTGTCTCTCTGAGTCCTGACTCTCCATTGCTTCAGAAGTTTCCCCCACAAATAATATATATTGGAGTTCTATAGCGCTTTCCCTAGAGCTCAAAGACGCTGTACATCAAATCAGAAACAGAAAAAGTAGTCCTCATCCAAGTGTGAGGAAAGTGTGGGTTTTTAATCAGAGTTTGAAAGCTAGAGTGAAGAAGTGAAAGCAACAAATGAAAAAGGGTTTGGTGTATTGAAAGTTCTGACGTCATCACAAATCTGGGTTGAGTAGTTTTAGATATGGAAATCTTGAGCTTCTCCCACAATACAAAAAACACAATATAACATAAATCTCTCACTGATTGTGCCGTTATGTTAAATCTTTGTTTTTCATGTCTTGTTTCTTGATATGTGTCTGTTGATGTTACAAATGGATCTGCTGGGGGGGGGGTGTTGTTGATCAGAGTTTGAAAGCTAGAGGGAATAAGTGAGTTTTGAAGTGAAAGCTCTGACGTCTACACGATGCACAAGTCAGGGTTGCGTAGTTTCCCCCCCCGCCGTTGTGATGTTGCTGTGTGTCTTTAAGGGTTCCTGAACACCTCGCAATATCAGAGTGGATGGATACTGTCAATGAATTCTTAGTGTTGGGATAATGATGTCGGTTCACAACTCAAACAATGATACAGCACAGATGTAGTCAGCTTGGGGCATTTTGATGTGGAAATGTTGCACATGATATCTTTCAAAGGAGCTTAGGAATGAATCCTTTTGAATGGAATGTTCGGCAACCGTAAGGCGTACAGGTGTACCCAAAAGATTTACTGCAGGACTGTTGGATAAGACTAAATGTTTCCCGATGTTTTATGGAAATCTTGGGTCTTAGGCTTCTCTAAGAATGCAAAAACACAATATAACGTAAAAGAAACGACACAAAAAGGTCAAAGTTGGTACCTGGTAGACTCCCCCCGGGGACATGGTGCCGTTGTGGATCCCCAGGAAGGGTCTGACGGCCTCCTGGCACCGGGTCCAGTCCCCCTGCCCTCTGAGGCTCAGGGTCCGGTTCTCTCTCACCACGCTGTCCTGCAGGCTGAGCGGGAGACACGGGTCCAGGTACGGCTTGTCCTCGCTCAGACCCAGCTGCGTGGTCAGGAGCCTGGAGACAAACATTTCATATTAAGGACCAACGTTTATTATTTGTTTGTTTATTATTTGTTTATTAGTTTGTTTGTTCCACACATGGCAGTTATTTTAAAACAAAACATGTACACTTATAGAGAGGCGAAGTCCCTCTCTTTTTGGTGGACCTCCATGGGACCTTATTTCGGATAAATTATGTGTTGAAGTCAATGGAGAGAGAAAGATTATATTTCGATGCCGTTTGAATTGTGCCACGAATTACACATATGATGTTTGTCAATCTTCAAAAATCATTTCCATAAAACTGTTGAAATATAAGACTATGCCATCACTAGGCATTGAAACAAGAGTTTGTGTTCTCCTTTGTGTCTGAAATGCCAAAATACATTTCTGATCTTCTGCCAGAGTCAGAACTAAACATGGATACGCAGCGTTTAGTTATTATGCTTCATACATATGGACCAAACTCCCAGAAAATCGCAACTCTCACTTATTTTAAAGCAAGACTGAAGACTTGTCCTAAATCCAAAGACTTTTGCATGTCCTACACGGCGCTGTGAGTTTGTTTCTAATTACATTTTGTTGTAATTGTATAACGAGCGTCTGTAGCACTATCTTAATGCTATTCATGTTTTTTATGAAGCACTTTGAAAGGCCTTGTGTCAAAATGTGCTCTAGAAATAAACTTTGCCGTGCAGTCAATGTGTGGACTCATTTGAGATCATAATCATAACAGGAGATATGAATAGACCAGCAGACTCGGGGACAGGCTTTTGTCCCACAGAATAAATTAACAGCTAAATATTTGAGCTATAGACCTGGGAGTTAGTCAAATCAATGTCTGTGGTTCATTGGTGGAAAGGTTGGTTTTCTTTGGTGATTAACACTTAGTTGTCAAGCCTAGTGGTAATTGTTGAAATTCACTTTTTACATAAAAGTCTTAGCCTTAAATCCAAAAGCAATTTTTTTTTTTTTTTTTTTTTTTTTTTTTTAAAAGACCCAGTTT
>NW_011342191.1:0-3610 GCF_000735185.1 Notothenia coriiceps
GTTCTTGCGTGAAAGGAGAAGTACTCAGATCTTGTACTTGAGTAAAAGTAGAAGTACTCAGATCTTGTACTTGAGTAAAAGTAGAAGTACTCAGATCTTGTACTTGAGTAAAAGTAGAAGTACTCAGATCTTGTACTTGAGTAAAAGTAGAAGTACTCAGATCTTGTACTTGAGTAAAAGTAGAAGTACTCAGATCTTGTACTTGAGTAAAAGTAGAAGTACTCAGATCTTGTACTTGAGTAAAAGTAGAAGTACCAGAGTGTAGGAATACTCTGTTACAGTAAAAGTCCTGCATTCAAAATGTTCCTCAAGTAAAAGTAGAAAAGTATTCTCATCAAAATATAGTGAAAGACAGTAAAAGTAGTCATTGTGCAGATTGGTCCATTTCAGAATAATATATATGATATGTTTTATAATGATTGATCATGAAAGTGTTCTCAAAGCTGGTAAAGGTGCAGCTAGTCTGAATGACTTTGTATACTGCAGGGTAGCTTGTGAATTTACTCCAGGTGGAACTAAAGTCTGATTTAACACTTGATTAGATTTCACATCATTCATCTGTAAAGTAACTAAAGGTATTGAATACATGTAGTTGAGTAGAAGTACACTATTTACCTCTGAACTTTAGAGGAGTAGAAATACAAAGCAGCAAACAATTCCCTCAAAATGTTACCTAAGTACCGTACTTGAGTATTTGAGGGTGAGCTAACAAGCTCCACATGGCTATAGTGGATGATCTAAGCGTACCATGTTAGCGAATCAAAGGCAGCAGGCTGGCACGAGATAAAGAGTGCTTGGCCTCCTCTCCCTCTAACCCTGCTTTTATTTCTCCATGGATCGTGTTTCAGGCAGCTGTAAACCCCGGCATGCCTCCACACTCGTCATGCTGTCTAATCGCCTTGCTCTTTTCATGTTTCTAATCAGCTCGTCTCATTTAAGGCTGACTGTAAACCACAAGCAAGCCAGTCTATTACAGACAGCAGCACTTTGTAGGCCATTATGTTCCTCTGGCAGGGGAATCAGAGCGGCCTGGATTTCCTTTATCCAGCGTTTGTTCTCCGGCTACACGAACAGGCTGAGAAGGAGCTACAAGTGAGGTATTAGATGGAGCTATAGTACGCTGCCAAAGGGGAAAGCTGGCCAGGAATGTAAAACTTTATAGATTTCCCTCCGCTGTTGGCACTCCAAACCAGAGGATCAAGGCTAGTGATTTAATGTCGAAAAGAGGGCTGTAGATCCAGAACGTAAGCAGCCCTTATAGTTAAAAAAAAGACAGAGTTTGGATGTATAGTTTTCTCCACAGGACGATAACTCTTGAATTAGTGCTGCATTTGCAACAACACGGTTATATTTCATAATAACTTGAAATGTCGCAGACAGTCTATAAATCTCAAATAGTTCTACAGTCACACAAATCTTGAATTGTTCCTCAGACACATTACTTCTCAGGCTGTACATGGTGACAGTATAACGCAAGGCTTGGCAGTATTGGTCTCCAAGTTGCATCCAATTCTTTGCCTGTAGTTTTTTTCTTGTTGCCGCTGCTTTTAATTGAAACTGAGCGGTTGTGTTTCGTTTTTGGTTAATGAACATTTGGGGCTAGTAACCCCAGGGAATCAGTGTGTGGAGACTCTGTCCTGGCTGGTTTTCTCTGTGTACTGCTCGGGACGTATGTGCCATACAAGCGTACACAGCTCACTATTCAAATCTGAAACTGCACTGTAACTTTTTATTATTTTTGTAAAGCACCTTGAATTGCCTTGTGTTGAAAGGTGCTATATTAATAAACTTGCCTTGCCTATAGTTGCTATTGGTGGGCCGAAATATGGTGAGCAAAATAAGCTACATTTTTAACATCTGTTGCATTAGTTACACATGTAAATATTGCTGTTCCAGTCAGAAGAAGAACCAGACAATGCTAACGTATATTGGTGGTCACATGCCTCTGAAACAATGGCTGACTAACTTGTAAAGATTATAAACATATATACAAATTCAATTCACAATAAACTAAATGAACCTGAGCATGTAAAATAAGGACTTTTTTGAAGTCTCGGGAGGTGAAGCTTCCAGGCATCTTCATCAGGATGTCAAATTATGATATAGTCTGTTTTTGATAAAACTTTTATGGACAAAAAACATGTTACCACCCTCGCTTACAGTAATGTTGATTTAGAAAATATGTTTAAAAGGGACTTTAAGTGTACACTACATCTTTTTAAGTATCTTTTCTTATTTACATTTTCAGCTATCAATCACTGAGTTTTGCCGCTATGAAACCCCCACTTTCACCCCAAAAGATGTTTTTTTGGATAACTGTTAAACCTAATGACTTAAACAAACGGCAAGAACAAAAGAGGTGCCAGATGAAACCCAGGGATTGGCAATATAAGGAACTTTTGTACTGCACAAAATGCTTGATATATGAGTAAGGACGGTAAAGTAAATAAGATATTTGTCCTCCAGTCGGGATGCTTTACTGGTTTACGGCGGCTCCGAGCCAACAACGGTTCCCCCTCCATCGCTGTGACAAAGACCAGTGCTACCAATTCCAAGATGAAAACTCAGAGGGGAAATTTAAAACCAAAACACACAACATGGTGTCGGGAATCGTTGCTCAAGTGCAGTCCCGGTTTGCATTACGGGACAGAAGTGAGCCGGCTCAGAGAAATGTGCAGATGTTGAGTGTGTTTACAGAATGCAAACATCTGAATATTCTGTATAAAGTCATTAAAGGTATGTCATTCTCCTGCTTCTTGGCACCCTTTGCTACGGACCTCCCTGCACATGTTTCAGTAATGACACTCACCACTCTGCTCTAGGTTGTTTATATTAGTTATAAACAGAGGTGGGAGGTAGTGGAGTACAAATACTTCGTTACTGTACTTAAGTACATGTTTCTGGCTTCAGTAATTTACCCCACATGTTTGGCTTTTTACTTTGACTTCTTACATGTTGAACCCTAATACCTGTACTTTCTACTTCTTACATGTTGAACACAAATACCTGTACTTTCTACTTCTTACATTTTGAACTCAAATACCTGAACTTTCTACTTCTTACATGTTGAACTCAAATACCTGTACTTTCTACTTCTTACATGTTGAACACAAATACCTGTACTTTCTACTTCTTACATTTTCCAAACAGGCTGGTTCCTTTAGTCTGAATGTGTGTTTGGTGGCGTGATCATTATTATTTAGAGTCATTGCGTGCCTATTGATTTGAACACGATCCGTGTATCCATCATTTCCTGGTCTTCTCTAAGGCTGGCGTCACACTGTCCCAAAAGTGACACCAGGTGGACAGTGGACACACAAATATGGAATTGTGAATTCCGTACGAAGATGGCCCCGGACTTGGTCAACAGCCGAAGCAAGTACGACGACTACAGAAGGCCACACGATGGCACCCGAACCACACACTCCGTCATGTTGTTTCCATAGCAACAACAACTCCCTGTCAACAGCGTAAACTCGCCTTAAAAAAAAAAGCACCTAAATAAAACAGGAAGTTTAAAAGGCGGGGTAGGTAATTTTGGAGAAACCAGCTCGAGTGCGCTAGAATTTGAAAATACACAGCCGGAAAAAATCTGCCACTTCCTTCCAGA
>NW_011342192.1:0-4801 GCF_000735185.1 Notothenia coriiceps
AACAGGCCTACTCTCTTTATTTACTTTAGTTTAGTAGATATCTACAAACAAAGAGTCCAGATGTTTCTAAGACCATTTAGTGCTTCACATAATAAAATACACAACGGCTGTAGCCTGATCATGCTTTAGGAGCTGTAGGTGTGTGTGGTACAGTGTGTGTGCGTGGTACAGTGTGTAGGTGTGTGCATGGTACAGTGTGTAGGTGTGTGCGTGTTGTACAGTGTGTAGGTGTGTGTGTTGTACAGTGCATAGATGCGTGTTTTACAGTGCGTAGATGCGGCGGACAGACAGGTCTCAGTTGGTTTGGTGTCCTCTGCTTACTTTTAATACTTGTAAATACAACTTTTGGCAGTCTCTGATTGTGTCACGTTGTTATGAGAGTGCTTTCATACTTGTTTGATTCTGAAATTGTATATATTTATATAAATATGTGTGTGTGTTTGTGTGTGTGTGTGTGTGTGTGTGTGTGTGTGTGTGTGTGTGTGTGTGTGTGTGTGTGTGTGTGTCCGCATCTGTAGCCTGTTATTGTCTCATTATACCGCACTGTAGTTTTCTATTTTGCGTGCATGAAAGAGAACATATGGGACAGGAAAATAGAGAGTTTGTTCAATGTAAGGCCCCTGCACATCCAGGGAATTCAAGGACTAAAAACAGAGACTATATTAATCAGAACAGTTTATCAGTATATTAACATTGCAGCTGCCAGCGTCCAGAGCACTAAAGACAGCAATAAAGAGGGACGCTAGAAAACGTCTCCCTAGAGCAGGCATGGGCAAACTAAGGTCCGCGGGCCATATACGGCCCGTTGGGCTTTTGAATCCGGCCTGCCGAATATTGGTACAAAATTGTCGAAATTATAGTAAAGACCGCATTCATTTTGCCTTTTTCCTGCAATACCCGCCATTTTAGTTGATCCCACTAGATGGCACACTCTAGACACAATTTACCTTTGCTGGAGTCTGGTCTATTCTCTCAGCTGGCCCCACTCGGCAACCCGGCAAGATCGGCGAATACAAGTTGTAACAAGCAGTAGCGCTGAGCAAAGTGACTAGAACGCGACCACACACTTATAAAACACACTTATATAAAGTCAGGCAACACTAACCAGGCTTAGTGTGATTCTGTTTATTTTACCTTACTTTAATAACCATCCGTTCACTGTTATTGACCATTGTGAAGAGGCAGACATTTTCCTTTTGTTTTGTATTATTGCAACCATCGGATGGAATCAATACATGGGCTACATGTGGCCATCACAAGTAAAATCATAACGAAAACTACGCCGGTAAAAATGCGTGTAGAAAACGGCTTATGCCACAATATGATAGCAACAAGTAGTCAAGATAGTCTGATTAGCTATCATCACCTGTAGAATGCCAGAGAAATGTTCATAACAGCATTGTGATGCCAAACAGCTTTCAGACTAAAACACATTCACTTATGGGGATGGGGGATATTTATCAGCTGCTTGTGGGACAGTCAGACAATGAAAACTTTACAGCGGCCGCTGCCGCGAGTTAACGGGAGAATAAACTCCGAGCAGCACTGCAGCAGGCAGTAATGCAGCTGAACCGCATTAATAAACAATGCACCACGGCAGTCTGGAGAAAGGTACAAGGTTGGAGAAGTAGTTCTTTAATTTAATCTGGCTTCGTATAATTAAAAACTACCCGACGCAGTCCTCTATTGATGTTGTTGTGAGCGTTGTTGCGGAAAAAATCAGCAACGTAAAACACTGTGTGGGTCATAAGAAGGCACGTAAACGGTTACGTCATGACGCAAACGATGACACAATGACGCAATAATTCACCTTTGAACCTAATTCACCTTTGAACCTGCATCTGTAACAATGAGTGGACCAAAGAAAAGAAAAGTCATGTGCCGAGTGTATAATGAGAAGTGGGCAGCTACATTTTTTTTTGCCGATCTGCTACTGGTCCGGCCCGCCTGTCAAATTTAAAACTCAGTGGCCCCCGAGCCAAAAAGTTTGCCCACCCCTGCCCTAGAGCCAAACACTGCATGGCTACAAGGAGATGCTTAAGGGGAAAACTGTAGCAATCACAGAGCTTTTAGACAGTAGAACCTTTTAGCCAGCATGTTATACTGTCAGGTACAAATGAGGATGATACCGGACAGAGACCCCAATGAGAGGCTTCTCCAACTTTTAACTGCATAAGTTGCTGTGCAAATACAAATCTTAATATGTAAACCAACAGGATGATGATTATAATGCCACATTTCTCAACATTTCAAATGTATTTTATGTAAATGGGGAATTCAAATTCAAATATTTTTTATTCAATTACCCATTGTTGTTTTGTTACTTACCTCATCACTTCCTCTATGAACTGCTCCCAGTAATTAAACAGGAAACATGGAGTAAAGTTTACATATATCACTAAGAACAGTTTTGATACCAATATGTGACTGTATGAAAGCTTCCAAAGTTCCCAAAGTTCAGAAATGACAAGGTTTTTCTAACAGGCTAAGTTGATAAAAAAACATTAACTCTGACATTTTAACTGGAAAGGTCGCTGTGGATAAAAGCGTCTAACAAGTGACATGTAATGTAATGTAATGTAAATGAGAGTATATAAAAATAAACGAAAAAAAGACCAGGGTATCACTTACAGCCTACAAGCTACCACACCAGTGTCTTGATTTGGTAAATGTAGATAAGTGAGTCAGTATCCAATGGGAAACATGTAAAGAAGTAAGCCTTTACAGTATGTTTAGTATCTGTGTTTGAGCTTCCCAAAGCTCCAAGGTCCATGTCATTTTACAAGACTACAAAGCCAGAGCTCGAGTGTCATTTGAATTAATAGACTAACTGATATCTTATTTTGGCCTTTAAGCTCCTGAAGTCTCAGAGCTTTGTAAAAGGAGATTTAAAGAAGGCACATGCTGCCTTCGAGGGATGTAACTGAAACTGAAGCTCCCATCAGATAGGGACTCCAAACTCAAGGTGAAAGAGGCTTACTTTGTATTTCCTTCACCAATATAGCCTCTTTTCAAGGTCAAAAGCCACTTGCAAACTGATTGTCATATGTGTGGTTGTCTCATTCGCTACAGCTTTTCAGGCTTTATTTCCTCGTTCCAGGATAAATGTCAAAAGTTACAGTGTAATTTAATAATCCAAGGGTACTCTAAACTCAAGTTTGGAATTTTAAAATATTTTTGTTAGCAATACCCCTTTGTGGTCTCATTCAATATTGAAAAAAATCTCTTTATTTGTTTTCTTACTACTGTATGGTCCCAAATAACTCTGCTAGTCCACAGCTGTATGGTGTTGGGTTTCATTGATGGGCATGACTCTTGACTCCATTACTAGGTAACTACAATACTAACAACTCACTGTGATTTGTAGCACTTATCTTTGCATTACTTTTAGCTCCCCCAAAGCATCAATAAAATAGTGCCAGCCATTTGAATGCCTCTTAAGCAGATTACATCTAGAGTTTGCCCGGGTTTTAAGAAAGGGTGATTTGTTGGGCAATTTTGAGAAGACATGCAGTCCCACAGCTTGACAACATTTGACAACAGCTTGATAACAGTTTCACAGCAGTGGCCCTGCTTATGGCGTTCGATGGCTAATCGTTAGCCCCCATGGCACTCATAGGATATGATGATGCCAGGCAAAGCAGTCCAGTGGAGAGAGAAGGTGGCAGATTCAAAGGTCTAAACCAGGGAACTCTTTGAGCATGTTCTGAGCAAAGTATTACTCTTACAGCTAATTGTCACATAGACTCTATGTTTTCAGAGTCATACAAGGAATGGTCATGTGCAATGACCAAGTCGCTGCACATTATCCCGCTTATTACACGGCCAGATACTAAACAAACTAAGGAATCGACTCCCAATAGAAATTGAAATGATTTTATTGACTTAAAAATGATCGTATTTCTTCCGCTAAGAAGAAAAAAACTCCGTTCCACTGCACACCAACGGCTGGAACTGCGACAACAACAACAACTTTACGGCAGCACTGTCCAACTCTGTTCAGTTTTTGATCCACTAACAAGTCCTTAAACACTGCAGAGCTCATACCGTGTTCTGTTCCTGTTAGTGTTTACTTCCTCTCTGCCTTCTTCTGGTGATTTATCTGACGTCCAGCAGTCCGCCTTTTAACCTCTTTTCCTTTCTCTTTCTTGATCCTCGAAGAAAAATAGTCCGTTGTTACCGTTTGAATTACGTAGCAATGGCAGGAACTGCTTCGATAGCGTTTTTGAGGAGCTTTTTGATTACAGATTTGAAAACATCGCTGCTTACTTTAAAAGTAGCACAATTCATGATGTCAAACCTTGGGAAGTATCTAGATATCCCTGCCCTAATGCCAAAGGAACTGCACACTGAATATGTGTGGCCGTTTGATGCCTATGTCTGGACCGCTGCGTAAAAAGGAGGGTTTCTGCCCCGTTACTTCTCCGCTGTTTTCTTGTCCCAGTTCCAAACTGTATACAGTTCAATGGACCGGACTTCTTTCTGCAGATGTGAGCGTCCTTAACAACGGTCTATGCTTGACAGCGGTCTTCACTACTGTATTAACAATGTGTCACGTGTTCTGAATTGACCAATCAGAATCGAGTATTCAACTAAGCCATGTACTAATGCTGCTTAACAGCTATCTGAATGTTGTAGTGTATTCAGTTTGGATAATCAATGCAGCACAGGAGTCGGAACTGTCAAGATAGTTATTCTTCCATAATTAGTCAATCAAAATGTAGGGTTACAATTATGAATTACAATCCCTGTTTAACCATTATATTGTGTTCGGGTCTCCCGTGACCCGTTTCAAGTTAAA
>NW_011342193.1:0-1419 GCF_000735185.1 Notothenia coriiceps
GTTCCCAAACACGTGAAGGCATTCTGATTCTGATATACTTAAGGCAGTTACTTGTTTTTTAAATGAGGTTTTTGCCTAATAACAGCTGTGAACATTCGTAAACACGCCTCCGCCCCTCAAAGGCTGCAACCACTACTATTTAGAAATATGTACGTCTACGTTACCTGCATCCTTTGGTTACTACCCTTTATGAACACACCGTTAGAAACACACTACATTCATACAGTTTGGTACATTTAACGTTTTTAGACTGTAAGTGTAAATATGCACATTAACATTTTATCTCGTTGCACTGCCATCGCTACGAACTCTGCTTTCACTCTTATTTATTTGTGTCTATTTTTTACTGCTGTAAGAGTTGCCAAAGAAATCTTGTTGTACTTTGTATGATGACAATGAAGATATATTCTGTTCTTCTCACCTGTTTTAACCGCTTCGGGCCTTGGCCTCTGCTGAGGAAGATGAGGATGAAGATGAGGCTCCGTCTGAATCATCTCCAGAACTTTCTTCCTCCTTTCCTCCTCCTCCGTTAAAGTTAAATCTCCTCCACTCGTCTCTTTTAAGTCTTTTTCCTTCGCCACCTCAGCTCCACCCGACCCCCCACTGTTAGCCGACCCACTCTCTTCCCTCTCGTTGTTTTTCACACTTCCCACCACCACCGTTTTCTGACTCGTTGTCATAGGAACGGTGGGTTTTTCCTCTAATCTCGGAGGGTATGTTGGTGTTTCGGGTGGAGAAGGGGCGTCTGATTGGGGGGGCTGATGGTGCATTATCTGCCTCCTCTCCATCGGCTCTCCTTTATTATTATTAGCTCCACCTTCCTCTCCGCTCCCGATGGAGGTGACGCTCCGGGCTTCAGACGCCCGGCCCTCTACCTCCATTTGTGGATGAACTGGAGTCCAATGCACCAGCTGGGTGTAGCCGCCATGTTGCCACTGCCTCCCCTCCCCCATCAGGGGCTTCTTGATGTGATGCTGGTTGTGTTTCAGGTCGTCGTGACGGTGCAAATCTGCTTTGGAAGCGTGAGTTTTTGGGGGAGATGGGTTGTGAAGGTGGGAGGAAGGAGTTGGGAGAGGAAGAGGTGGAGGAGGACGGTTGATGTGACTGGAGGAGGAAGAGGAGGGACTTTGGCACCGGCAGCTGACGTGGTCCTCCACAGAGATGATGGCCTTCTCGTAATGCTGCTTCCTGTTCACAAACATGATCTTCAGCACCTGGAGAGGAGGCGGGGAAAGAGACGTTAGTTGACGCCAATGATAATGTTTTTAACAGCTTCTGGAAAGCGTTTGACATCCACACACACACACACACACACACACACACACACACACACACACACATGTTCACATTTAATTTGTATAACGTATTTGGATGGATTGGATGTTTATCTTAATCTTGATCGTTTATTAGCACCACATT
>NW_011342194.1:0-1847 GCF_000735185.1 Notothenia coriiceps
GATTCTGTTTTCTTCAAGGTTGTGTCTTCTTGGTGGAATGTACTTATTGTAAGTTGCTTTGGATAAAAGCCTCAGCTAAATGCAATGTAATAAAGAATGCTTTTCTTAACATGTTGTATTTTCAAATAAATGTTTATTTAAATGTATTAATACAGCAGCGAGCCGATTACTATCGAACAGGATAAGGGCCACATGTGAGAACATTTTTATAACAGTTTTTCTTTTACATTAGACTTAGGCCAAGTCAGAATTCTAACTTTAATCTCAGAAAAACAATAATTTAAGAAAAAATAAATTGCAAAACATTTTTTTAAATTTTTTTATTTGTTCAGAACTTTGAAAAAAATTTGTTTAATTTGTTTTCTGTAAAAAATGTAATATGTGACTGTGCATGCATCACTGCTGATACCAGCATACAGATACACACACACACACACACACACACACACACACACACACACACACACACACACACACACACACACACACACACACACACACACACACACACACACACACACACACACACACACACACACACACACACACACACACCATATGGAGGCGCTCTGGATGTGAAGGACGTTAGCTGCTGCTGCTAAACGCCTCTCCACATTTCCCCGAGGAGACGCTATTATGTCAAGAGATTTCAAATAGTAATAGGTTAGTTTGTCTGTTCCAGTCTTTAGAGTGTAACCCCGTAACAAGTGGGATAATGTGAAGTAAGGGGTAAGCTTTCATAAATAAAAAACCCTGACGGGGGAAAGCAGGAAGCTGACGCAGAAAGTGTTAAATTGATCTGTTTGTTTCAATTTTTCTGGCCTGGTCTCTCTTTCAAAGTCTAGACTTCAGTGAGATGAAATTGAAATGAAATCTGTGCAGTGCATTATTTAGCAAACCTTTATCAATCCTCCTTCAGTACCCTTCACACGAGCTGAGCTGCAGTTTAACATTCGGAGCATGTGCGTTTGATCCCGCCTTTGGACAACATGCCTCTCCTGAGCTTCTCTTTACCCTATTGACTGAGGATGAGCCTGCCACTGGATCCGGATTAAAGTCTTAAGACTATCTATAAAGCGATGAGGGGAACCTGTCAAAGATGTGTTTGCTGTCAGGAGCTTGTTAGTGCCGGCAGAAGGTATCACAGCAGAATAGAAAAAGCTTCCATTTTTACCTCTTCCTGCTCCAAAGTCACCTCAAGATCAAACCTCCAGTGTGAAAGAGGATGACACATGACTTCAATGAACTATCTCTTAATATAAGCAAGACTAACTTTATTATCCTTCGCTTGAATAGAAATAGCAATAACGTTGAACAAATTCAAAATTAACAGCAGGAATATTGAGTGTTAATTCCAACAATTTTCTCTCCGTTCATATTGATGAGGTTTCACACAGATATGATGGCCTTTTCTTTTTAAATTTATGCTTTTTCTGCCACTTAAAGCACTTCTAATCCGGTATAAGTCTCTATTAGAGCCTCACATAAATTACTGTAATCTCATACGGTGCAATATCTTCTTAAAGGGGCCCTATGCTGTTCATGTTCAGGTTCAAATCAGTATGTAGTGTCTCTACTTTAAAGAGTCCTCTCCTGCTGATGTTCAGGTGTATATCAGTATGTAGTGTCTCTACTTTAAAGAGTCCTCTCCTGCTGATGTTCAGGTGTATATCAGTATGTAGTGTCTCTACTTTAAAGAGTCCTCTCCTGCTGATGTTCAGGTGTATATCAGTATGTAGCGTCTCTACTTTAAAGAGTCCTCTCCTGCTGATGTTCAGGTGTATATCAGTATGTAGTGTCTCTACTTTAAAGAGTCCTCTCCTGCTGATGTTCAGGTGTATATCAGT
>NW_011342195.1:0-3151 GCF_000735185.1 Notothenia coriiceps
TAAAATTCTGACCTATTTGTCAAAATCATACTTTTTTCAAATCTTCGATAATTTTTTCAAATTCCTGACTTGTTTCATAATTCTAACTTCTTTCTCAAAATGTTAACGAAAAAATCTCAATTTTTAGAAAAGTTCTGACTTTTTATAAAAATGCTCACTTTTTCTCAAAAATATAACTTTTTTCAAATTCCTGTCTTTTTACATATTTCTTGCTTCTTTTTCAAAACTGTCACACTGAGTGGATCAGCTGTTCTCTTCTCAGTAAGCTGTACTGTTCTGTTCTATAGGCTAATACTGTAACTGAATCTATAGCCTACTGCCTGAATCTGCTTTATGAGTGTCTCAGTCAGTAGGGGCTTGGATTGTGAGCTGTAGAGTCGCCGGTTCAAGTCCCCGACCAGACCTAAAATATGGAGTGTGGACTGCTACTTGGAAAGGTCCCAGTTCACCTCCTGCCCTGCCGTGGTGCCCTTGAGCAAGGCACCGGAAACCCCCCTTCCCCCCCCACTCCCATTGCTCCCCGGGTGCTGTACAATAGCTGCCCACTGCTCCTAGTACTAGACTCCTGGTACTAGGATGGGTTTAGTTTAGTTTATTTATTTTTTTCGAGCGTGTAAAACCAAAGAAAATACAAATGAAACAAAAGATGATACAGACATGATACAATACTATACAAATGAATGCAATAACAAAACGAAATATTTAATTAATAATTGAATAATCTGTAGTATCATTGTCTGATATCAATAAACAACAAAGCCTTAGCTAATGGGTTAAAAGCAGAGAACACATTTCACTGTGTGTGCTCTGCATGTGTGACCAATGGCCATTAAAGAGGGTTTCATCCCTCCCAATTATATTCTATATATTCTACACATGGCCCTAATCAATCTCAGAATCCAGATGTCTTTTTTCAAAATTCCTTTTTTTCCCTTCATAATTCCATTCTGTTTCAAAATTCAAAAGAAAGAGTTCTGACTTTTTATAAAAATTCTGACTTTTTCCGCAAATGTATTTTGTACCAGAAAGTGTGTGTACATTAGCAACTCATTATTGGTCCTTACATAGTCAAAAAAGTTGCTTTATAAAAAGATAATAAAAGAAAAAGAGGAGTATAGATAATAATCTATACTCCTTCTGCCTGAACCTGCTTTATGGTTTTCTCTTTCTTAGCTTCATTTGTTCTGTTTTTAATTCAGCAGGTGAACCTATATGTTCATCAAGTAGTGTGTTCAAGGTTCAAGGCTTTTATTGGCCATACGTACATATAGCTACAGTGTAGTTAGGACGATGACAATCTGAGGTCACAGGCTCCTCCAACAGAGCAACACAATAACACAGAAAGTAAATACAAAAAGAAAACAGTGAAATAGTGTGTGTGAGCTCAACGGTGTGTGTTAAACAAAAACGGAGCATTTCCTGTCAGCTCAGATTTCATTCCTGCTTCTTTAAACTCTAGTCTGTGCTCATGGGTTTCAGTGTTCGTGTACCTACTTTTCTAAGGTCACATTGTTCTTACATGCGTTACTTCACTAAAAAACATATTATTGATATTTATTTTCTCTTGTGTTTATTTGCATTGCATTTGATGTTGAGGTAATCCAAAAGTAACAGCAAGTAATCAGATTACTTTATATTGTGATACTCAGAAAAGGTAGCATTTTTAGTCATTGTAATCCGGACCCTGTGCACGACGCAAATTAAGTTAAATTGTGTATTTCTTTTTAAACAAGCCTCCGGGGCTTTAAGACGTGACCTCATAGCTAATAAACGTCCGACGTTATGCACACAGGCCGATATAAAACAGGAAGCTCCTTCGTTTGTGGCTCTTGTTAATCTTGTGTTTTACATTCAGTCCGGCCAAAACTTTATTACCCAGCCTTTTGTTCGCTCACCAACAAAAGGAACCCGCACAAATCTGATTTCAGGAAACAGAGAGAGTGGGGAGAAGATGACAAGCGAAGCAAAACAGCGCTTTTGGGGGAGACCTAATTCACTTGAGAAAGTCAGAATATTCGCTGATGCGCTGGCTCTGCTCAATAATGTGATATACAGCCAGTGTCTGCTCAACAATCCAGGCCGGAACAGAGGTCAGATTCTGGCTATTATTCTCCCTCGACGCACTCCTACCTGCACCATTTCCCCGTGCTTCCCAAAGAATAGCCCCTGGCGCTTTGTTAGCACTAATACAATCAGCTTCTCTTCAGGAGGGGAGTCTCGAGGCGGGCGTTGTGCAGCCGCGAGGCCGAGTCAGCAGCACGCTTATACTGGAAGTGTCAGGACTAGACTTGTGGATGACAGTGACGCTATTAAATATGAAAAGGAGAGCAGAGAAAGGGTGCAGGAGGGGGGTAATAAAGAGTGAAAGGGTTAAAGCAGACAAAAGGGAGGGGGCAGGATTATCAGAGGAAGAGCAGGTAGGTTAGAGGTGGAGAACAAAGGGTACAGTGAAGGGGGGAGGGGGGGTCGAGAAGAGAATAGGAGATGAGACAAGGGATGTGACTTAAGTGATACACCTGGTGTCTTACTTTAAAGAGTCCTCTCCTGCTGATGTTCAGGTGTATATCAGTATGTAGTGTCTCTACTTTAAAGAGTCCTCTCCTGCTGATGTTCAGGTGTATATCAGTATGTAGTGTCTCTACTTTAAAGAGTCCTCTCCTGCTGATGTTCAGGTGTATATCAGTATGTAGTGTCTCTACTTTAAAGAGTCCTCTCCTGCTGATGTTCAGGTGTATATCAGTATGTAGTGTCTCTACTTTAAAGAGTCCTCTCCTGCTGATGTTCAGGTGTATATCAGTATGTAGTGTCTCTACTTTAAAGAGTCCTCTCCTGCTGATGTTCAGGTGTATATCAGTATGTAGTGTCTCTACTTTAAAGAGTCCTCTCCTGCTGATGTTCAGGTGCATATCAGTATGTAGTGTCTCTACTTTAAAGAGTCCTCTCCTGCTGATGTTCAGGTGTATATCAGTAGTAGTGTCTCTACTTTAAAGAGTCCTCTCGTGCTGACGTTCAGGTGTATATCAGTATGTAGTGTCTCTACTATGTCTCCATGCTTTAATGTTCAAAAAGCTACTTTATGTTCTCATACTGTCTGTGCTGCAGCACCTCTTTCACCTCTGTCTGAACCAGAGCCCAGTCTGCTCTGATTGGT
>NW_011342196.1:0-1678 GCF_000735185.1 Notothenia coriiceps
TCTGCAATACTCAGGAGGCTGTGATCACAAGAGCCTGGTGCTACACACACACACACACACACACACACACACACACACACACACACACACACACACACACACACACACACTGTTCCACACTCACCGGCTCTGTAACACAGAGGCAACCAAACAATCAATCACAGGAGAGTTATCTCTAATATTAGACAACAAATAAGACTTTAAAGTACCTACATGATTGAGGTTAAAACCAACATAGTGGCATTTTCAAAGATCAGGAAGAACAGATCCCTAAAGAACCTCTCTGAGCCGCTGGGACACCGTAGCCGGGTACAACAGTCCAAATCTAGATCTTGACTTCACTATCCAGCTCCTGCAGCATAACTGATGAGCCTCTATATTAGGTTAGATTCAACTTTATTGTCATTGCACAGAGTAATACGAAATGCAGTTTGCATTCAACCAGAATGAGCAAGGAGGAGTACAGTGCGTGAGTTTCAATGAATTCACACAACAGAACAGTGCTGGCTTCGGCTAGCTCTCTCAAAGTTTGGCTTTGTGACTCTAGTGATTTTAAATGTTGTTATCACTGCGTCATTCACGGTTTTCAGATCCGTTATCATCCCTCTCAATGTAGTGGTCAAATCTAAAATCTCTGTTTTGACAGCTGTGAAGGGAGCGCTGCTATTGGCCACAGCATGGCACTGTTGTCCGTGATGCGTACAGACTCTCCGGCCTTCTGGTCGCTCTTTACAATGCTCTTTTTTGGGATTCTCCCACGGGTTTCCCTTCATCTTAGTTTTACAGAGATAAGATAACACCTTTAGTAAACGTCCTAAACTACACTTGTGTTGTTTTCTCTCTTTTTTTATTAGAATCTGCTGGATAACCGGTGAGTGTGTCTTACCAGCTCATTGCTCATCCTGTGCTTTTCTAAAACGTTCTTCATGTCTTAAAAATCACCCACTGCGTGCAAAGAAGTATGTCACATGCAAAATAACACTCCATACAGTCTGCAGCACTACAGGTGCACTCTGTCATGTTGCACGGCCAATATCATATGATTCCTGCCGACTGCATTAACTCTGTATAATAAATCTCCTCTGGCCTCTGCTCCACAGCTTCTCTTTGGATGGCTGGACACACTGTACATTTTACATTTATATTTAATTTTATATTCCATTCCCTACACTCTTAATGTAAACAATATCCTGCTTTATATTGTGTCAAAAGCCACAGTGTTTTATTGTTCGAGTTTATAGATTTTTTTATCTTCACGGTCTACTGTATTCTTTCTACTTTTTAATGCTGCTTTAATTCTACTTTGAGATTTTTAAATTCTAGTATTGTTTATTTCTACTCTTTAATTTCTACTTATGTGAAATGCCTTTTGTTGTTTTTCATGCTGCTGCAACGCAAACATTTCCCAATTTGGGATCAATAAAGTACCTCTTATCTTATCTTATGATGTGATATGAATATGTGCCACACATCAGGTTTGAGGTGCACTAAGATTACCGGACTATACGTCTTCTAACTTTCCTATCTCCAGCTACTTATGTTATGAGTCAGATAATATAATACAGTAAGCTTGTGCCAGGGGCGGACTGGCCATTGGGAATACCGGGAATTTTCCCGGTGGGCCGGTGCTGTGCGTGGGCCAGAGGGCCAAAAATATATATTTTAATAACAATAAAAA
>NW_011342197.1:0-5216 GCF_000735185.1 Notothenia coriiceps
GTGTGTGTGTGTGTGTGTGTGTGTGTGTGTGTGTGTGTGTGTGTGTGTGTGTGTGTGTGTGTGTGTGTGTGTGTGTGTGTGTGTGTGTGTGTGTGTGTGTGTGTGTGTGTGTGTGTGTGTTCTGAAATGCACTTCAAATGATCACTTTTCTCTTGATTTCCCTTTGATATTTTGTTTAGGTACAGTGTTACTTGCAGCTAATTGATTGATTGTTTTAAGGGTATTCTTTGTTGAGATGGTGCAAATATTTTTAATACATATCTAATATCTTTCTAATACATTGCTCTTGTGTTGTTCTTTCACATAACTAAGACTATATAAGTGTAAAAAATAGGCTACGTCAGATTATTCCAAGGGACATACATGTCAAGTCAAGTCAATTTTTATTTATATAGCCCAAAATCACAAATCAGAATGAGGGGGTCCTTGGTGTATTCTCTATCTTGTAAGGGGTCCTTGGCTGAAAAACAATTGAGAACCTCTGCCCTAGAGGGCCTTGACGGCTCGCCAGTGGGTTTTCAGTTTTTTCAACGATTTAAAATAAAATAAAAATGATTTCATATTAGTCAATATTTTAATTAAGGTAGAGTTCAGGAGGGAATATTTGGTTTTATAACTTTTTATAATTGTGGGAATAAACCTGATATACAATCACACCTTTCATATGTTTTGTTATTCTCTCCACCAGTTGAACATTTCACATTTTGTTGTCTCTTTTCATTTGTATGTATAGTTTTCAAGCCTTTATTGTTATAATAGCAGTGATATCAACATCCAATTATTGTTGGCTAAATGTATTTTGTAATGCGTGTCTGATTTAATAATTCTTCTGGTAATTCCTTAAGATGCCAAGACTTAAATCGTACCGTCGATCTCAGGCTGCTAAGAAGAATTGGGCCGTACAAAAGGCCCAACCAGCTGCCAGTTCAACATGTATGTAAACAGAAACGTGTTCCTTCTGATTTGTTTGCACAATTCCTGTTAACTGTAATTTTACATTGATGTCTTTTTACGATTTTTATTTAAATTTTTTATTTTTTATTTGCATTTTAAGAAATTATTGAATTACAAGGCATACATACTGTAACCAAATAAACACAGATAGCTACCTAAATAAATGAGACATTCACACTCAGGCTTGCATTCATTGACAGATCTTTCCACCTGGTCATTATCAATGTTTTGTGTTCTATAATTGACCCATTCTTCCAATCTTTCATCAACAGAATGAAATTGTTTTCTGATTCTCATGGTTATTTTCTCCATTCCATAAATGTTCTTTCTTCCGATAATGAAGGCTACGGTACAGGTTACCGTCATGAAGCGCGGACATGGCCGACATCCTCCTTGACTGATCATCCCCACCAGTTGGTCATTCCTGACAGATATCCAGGGGAAAAGGTAAAACCGCACTCTACTCAACTTCCTGTGTTTCACTTAATTTAAATTACCAAAGTATTGGCATCAAAACGTACTCAAAGTAACAGAAGTAATCGTTTTCTGTGATGCCTCATTTCAGAATCATATATGTTAAATAACTGGATTTTGATTATTGAAGTATTAATATGTTCATCACAGCTGGTAAAGGTGTCAATAATTTGAATAACTTGATATACTGCTGCTGGATGTCTTAACCAATACTTACATGTACATGTTTTTTTTATTAGTTGATTTATATTTTGTATTAGCAACTAATCTGAATCTTTCAAATCTGTCAGACAAATGTAGTGAATCATAAAATGAATGTAATCAGCTAGTATAAGTATAATAACATTTGTTGTTTATTCATTTGCGATTAATTGCGTGATAACTATGGACATAATTAATATATCAAATACATCTGAAATATGAAGGCCCAATAAATAAAACATTGTTTGTAGAAACGTTGTGTTTTCATCAACAAAATAAATGGTATGTTTTTCAGTTTGTGCTGCTGGTTGGAGACTCTCATCTCAGATCCGTCGTGGATGGATTTGTGGAGATGCCTCGGGGGGGACTTTCCTTCGGACTCATGGCGACACCAGGGGGGGGCGCACAGGTTCTGAAGAGCGAGTTTGAGGGAGCTGTTCTGCCTTCGACCCCCGATGCAGTCTGTGTTCTGGCCCCCGGCATTAACTTGGGAAAGAGCCGGACCCCCGGAGCGGCTGGTGCCGATTTTGTCTCTCTCCTGACCAGAGTCCTGCTCAGCTGCCCCAACGTAAGCATGTTGTTCATGTTTTCAATGTGAATGACATTTAATATTGAGAGTGTTACAATATTAATTGTCCTTTTGTAAAGGTGCTTGTCGTGGACTTCCCTCCACGTCTGGACATTGCAGCAGAAGACCAGAATGCCTTGCGGCAGGAGTTTCGCCTTGTAGCTGCCAGGATGGGTATGTATTATGATTTATTTTCAGTACATTAAACTATATATAAAGGTTTATTTATTTTTATGAAACAGATCAATTGTGTTCTTTCCACAACAGTCATTATATATGTTGAGGACACGGTGTGTGTGACTGACGGATGCTGAAGAACGTCTGTTCCAACATGTACAAACTTCATTGACTTTTCAGGTTATAAAATTGAACAGTGAAAAGTTGTGTGTTGTATCTGAAATGCAAAGACAAAGTAAAACATCTATATACATGTATAGTAATGGGATGGCAAGTAGCAATACACACAATAAATCTGATATATAAAGAAAGGCACAATTAGCTGGCCTATGCTGCCCTCTATGGGCCAAAAGCCGACACATCATAGCGCTGGACATGTAAGATTTGTTATTCAAGATTCAAGGCTTTATCATCATCTGCACATTAGCTACAGTGTAGATATGGCAAGGAGAAACTTAAGTCACAGGCTCCTCCAACAATGCAACATGAATATATAAAGGACATACAACGGATAAAACCAATGTTTTGAGATGTGCAAGTAAATACAAATCAAATAGAAATAGTGCAATAAGAGTCCATATGCAAGTAAATGCAATATGATATATTGGATAAATAATTAGCAAGATGCAAACAGATCAATTGTTTATTGAAAAGGTTCAGGTGTTTAACAGTCTTATGGCCTGTGGGATGAAACTGTCCCTGAGTCTGGTGGTTTTAGTCCGGATGCTGCGGTACCGCCTGCCAGACGGCAGCAGACAGAACAGTTTGTGGCTGGGGTGATGGGGGTCTTTATAATCCTGAGGGCTTTCTTCCTGAGCCGCTGGGAGTAAAGGTCCTCCATGGATGGCAGCTCCGTCCTGATGATGTGCTGTGCAGTTTTCACCACCCTCTGTAAAGCCTTACGATTGAGGGTGGAGCAGCTGCCGTACCAGGCCGTGATGCTCTCTATGGAGCACCTGTAGAAGGTCAGGATGCTCTCTATGGAGCACCTGTAGAAGGTCAGGATGCTCTCTATGGAGCACCTGTAGAAGGTCAGGATGCTCTCTATGGTGCACCTGTAGAAGGTCAGGATGCTCTCTATGGTGCACCTGTAGAAGGTCAGTATCCTCTCTTGGAGCCGCTGCCGAGCTGTTTTGGTAATTTACTCACATAAATAAACACACAAAATCGAATGAACATTATAGTCTGCGCCTAACTTGGCGGTACATTTAGGCAAGTAAAGAAACATGCAGATGTGGAAAAAGTACTCAGATCTTGTACTTAGATAACAGTAGAAGTACCAGAGTGTAGGAATACTCTGTAACAAGTAAAAATACTGCATTTAAAAAAAAAAAAGTAAAGTAATATCATCAAAATATATTTAAAGTAGTCATTGTGCAGATTGGTCCATTTCAGAATAATGAAAGGAAAGTAGCAACAACAACAAGGGGTTTTATACAATATGTTTTTTAATTAATAAATAATAAGATGCTCTGACGTTTCTATGTACATTTTTTTGAAGGTCTGCAATACTTTTCCATTCATAATCACTTTCCTTCAAACTGCCATGACCTGTGGGCCAAAGATGGGGTAAGTTATCTGTGGAGGGGAAATGTCGATTCACGTTTCTGCAGGTTATGGCCGAGGTTTTGTGAGTAAAACGTCTGCTGAAATGTTTTTGTAATTGCCTATGTGTGCAGATTCATTTGAGTGACGATGCGGGGATGCCCCTCCTGCTTCAGCTGATCTGGACTGCCACCTCTCTGCACCTGGGGTCACCACCGCCCCCCCAGGGACCTGCTCCGGGGCCCGATGTGAAGGCAGAGCCTGAACGACAGAGCTGGCAGGTAATGGCCTTCACACTGTAGGGGTTAAGATATTTATGGGAAAAGCTTTTCTTAAGGAATTTACATTTGAATGATCAGGGAGCGTTGTTGTTTTTTCTTAATTTTATTCATTTAGTAATTATGCTGAACAGAGCACATGAAAATGTGTACATACAAACAATTACAGTAGCGTTCGCAAATCATTAGCAATACAGTTTTACTACAACTAATAATAATGTATTATTATAGTACACGTAATATGCACATAAACATACACCCACAATTATATACAGAGTTCCCACGGGGTCTTAAAAAGTCTTAAATTTAATAATCTGAATTTAAGGCCTTAAAAAGGTCTTAAATATGACCAAAAAAATAAGAAAGGTCTTAAATATGATTTAGAAGGTCTTAAAAATGATCAGATTTGAAAGGTACTTCTGTGTTGTGATAGCGTCTAAATGTGTTTTGGGGGAAATGTCCGGGGTGCAAAGTAATCAGTACGGTAATAGCCTTTCAGTTCCCCCCAACAATTTGTATCAACATGGAACCAGTAATCACTAACTTTGTTTCCCCCGGCCCCTTATTGGAGAACACCCAGCTAGTAACCTAGCAACCAAGCTTCAGCTAGCGGCAGTCAGAAACTGATGTATCTTCGAATCTACTTACAAATTAATATGGGGAAGTGTAAGTTAAACCGTATTTGGTTGGAAAACATCGAATTTAGTGCTTGGTCGAAACCAGTGGAGGGGAACGTGTTTGAAGCCCGCTGCACCTTTTGCAAAATAAATTAGCGTTTGTTTTGCTAATGTAGCGTTAGCTAGTGGAGCGTTAGCTAGTGCAGCAGCTCCCGCAACAACACCGGGGGATTTCCGGGCGACGTTTGGGTCTACGTCAACCCCAAAAGCGGAGGTGCTGTAGACGCTAAATACCGTAGCTAAACACCAATCATACAACAGCAACGATGGAAGATTGTATCCAAGGCAGCAGAGCTCTGAATATAGCTCTTGTCACTCTCTCTCTCTCTCTCTCTCTCTCTC
>NW_011342198.1:0-3849 GCF_000735185.1 Notothenia coriiceps
TGGGAGCAAAGCGTAGCTTCTCTCGCGGTGCTCTCTGCAAAAGTAGAGCAATATTCTACTTTTGCCGCCTCGACGGAGGCTTCAGCCAATCAAACCGCTGCTTGTGTGTCTGGGGCGGGAGATTCATTTGATTGGTTGTTGGTCGAGTTTCAGCCCCCCCCCGCCGGCAAGCGACAACGCACGCCGCCGTGTGTAGGGGCCGTAAGAGGTTATGCTATAGTGACTTCCTGTTTACATAGTTGACTGGCTTTGATTGAACATAGCCCAAGATGTCTATTAGCAACCAATTCATGCCTTAACTGTTGAAGATTGACCTAAGTGTAAATTGTGAAATCTGATCACTGGTTTTAAACAGTTTTGTAGTCACTGAGAAGGAAGATGGAATGTGGCAGATGAACTTGGAGATGGATTTCTGAACATGTGGTAGTAATGCTGATCTCCTCCCAGGTTACACCGCTGTGATGCCGTGGCAGGGCATCCCTCTGGAGGAGGCCCTGCCAGCCTGTGAGTGCGGTGACACTTTCACGGTAGACGAGATCAAGCTGGTGGAAAAACAGACCAGCCCCCCCGACTACTTGACAGAGGCTGAACTCATCACACTTATGGAGAAGCATGGCATTGGTATATCTCAGCACTTTCTGTTAAACATAATTGCTGTTGATATCTTTTTTCTTCAATATTCTTAAGAGTAAATGTCACAGTGTAACTACATGCTACATTCATCTGGGGTTTATACATGAGCACTCACTGCAGACACTCAAAAAATGAAGTTAAAATAAGTCGGCATTAATCAATTGATTTGTTTTGCTAATTCAGGGCTACACAACATCTAATTTATTTAAGGTATACATTAAAGGAATATTTTTCTTACTCTTATCAACATTGTAGTGGACAAATGTTGCCTTATACCAAATGTATTTTTATATTTATTGCAACAATCCAAAACAAAGAACAATTTAACTTAATTTAATCTGCCTGCAAGCTGAGCCTCAAACTAAGCCTGTCCTCAAGTACTGTCCTGAGGTACTTGAATTTTAGCTGTCTATTTTCATTGCAAGCTATTCTATACTTCCAATAAAGCCAATATTGTTACTTTTCTCCACTACATGTATCTTTGATTCAGAGTATGAGCTTATACAAAATATAAATTAACTAATAAAAACATTGATATATAACAGACTATATATCGGAAGTATTGGTTAAAATATCCAGCAGCAGTACACAGTCATTTAAATGAGGTCCACCTTTACCAGCTGTGCTCTGCTCCCACCTCCACCTGTCTCCAATATATACCATCACACCAGGTGCTCTAATCACCCAGTGCCCAAACATGCCTTAGAAATAACAACACTTAATTAAAAATTAAGTATACACACAAGAAAATAAATGTTAAACTATTCAATAATATAAAGCAGTATATAGCTCCAACAGTCTTATTTGGATTAACAAGCAAAAGAAAGCAGAAATAAATAGTTGCCAGTACCTCAGGCAGAAGACCTCTTCACCGTATTCACTGAGGATTACCTTTTGTTTCCTGCCTTTGTATGTGCAATACACCTTTAAGAGGACCTACATGACTTCCTTCATCGGATAAGGGATGATCAAATCAATAATGAAGAGTTTGACAGATGTTGGCCTCTCTGCCCCCCCTCCAGGGACGGACGCCAGCATTCCTGTCCACATCAACAACGTCTGCCAGAGGAACTATGTGACTGTAGAGAATGGACGCAAGTTGAAGCCAACCAACCTGGGCATTGTTCTAGTGCATGGCTACTACAAGACAGGTTATTTATTTGTGTATTATTCTACATTGTCTGACATGTGTTCTTTGTAGCTGTGACTTCATTTCTAGAACATTACTTAATGGTCTCTGGACACCTATGCAGTTAGTCATCTAATCAACCCTGTGACATAAGATCAGACAAAACGGTCCGGTTTATTCAAATGTGTGAGCCACATTGTTGGTGACATCTGAATGTGTGAGTGGCTTTGATGGAATGCTATTAAAACATAAATGCGGGGCTGTGTGTGTGCAGATGCAGAGCTGGTGCTGCCCACCATCCGCAGCGCTGTGGAGAAGCAGCTGAGCCTCATCTCTCTGGGGAAAGCCAACCACCAGCAGGTCCTGCAGCACACGCTGGACATCTTCAAGAGGAAGTTCCACTACTTTGTGGATTCCATCCCCAGTAAGTTCACAAACCCCTCCAAGCCATTGTGTGCACAACACAGTGTCACTGCTAGTGATGGTGGGCTTCCAAATATACAACTACTATCACCATCATCCTCACTAAACATTCCTGCATTAAAAATGACTAAAACAATTACACCTGTGTTATACATGTGGTAATTACTACTTTAATTTGCTAATATTATTTCGTTTTTAGACCCAGAGAAATACGCAATTGACACTCTTTAAGTCCCATCTCCCATGTGTCAGTGGACCTTTCATCCTGTTTTAGATTTACCATTCACTGGATGAAGGATCTAAGCGATCAGGGACACAAGCGGAGCAAACGTTGGCCCCAGCCACACACAAACGCAAATTTGAAAGGGAAACTGCTTTATTCAGCTTCTTCTTTTTTTTATTACCGTTCTATTTTTTTTTCAACGGGAGACTTATGTGGATGATTTAACTTCCATTTAGAGATCAGACAAAAAGTCATGAAAATACTTGTCATGCTCATATATTTTGGGCCTGTAATGTTTTGTATGACTTGTGGGAAACAGTTTTAAGAGAAATGTCCAATATCTTTGGCCTTTTTCTGAACAAGAACCCATTAACCCTATTACTGGGGAAAATACCAGAGGCAATTCAAAAAAAAAATTCCTACCTATTTCTTTTGATAAGAATAGCGATCATTAAACAAATGACAAGGAATTGGCTAAGAGGTAATCACTTAATAAACTCTCAATGGAATAACCTAGTAAACCCAATCTATGGAGTGGAGAAAACAACTATGAGAATTAGAAACCGAATGCACATCTTTTTAGGAAAGATGGAAAAAATTAGTAAAGTATAGAACACTATAGCCTAATGAAGATTTATAAGGAACAGGAGGAAGAAGAATTGACAATGAATGTATACCTGAGTATTAATATTGTATCCATTATTTTATTTGTATTATTATTACTTTTATTATTTCATTTCGGATTTGTCAACTGTTATGTAGTTGATTTATTTATCTATATGTTTATTTTGGTATTTATGCTTTGTGAATAATTTCTTAAAAATAAATAAAAATGTGATAAAACAACTATATACAGAAACTATTGTTCATTTGACCCTTTAAAGTTCAACATTTTAGGGAGAGATTAAGTTAGCTAGCAGCGTTAGCCCGTTAGCGCAATGCTAACGAGCTAGCAGCGTTAGCCCGTTAGCGCAATGCTAACGAGCTAGCAGCGTTAGCCCGTTAGCGCAATGCTAACGAGCTAGCAGCGTTAGCCCGTTAGCGCAATGCTAACGAGCTAGCAGCGTTAGCCCGTTAGCGCAATGCTAACGGGCTAGCAGCGTTAGCGCAATGTTAACGGGCTAGCAGCGTTAGCCCGTTAGCGCAATGCTAACGGGCTAAGACTGGATACGCTGCTAAGAAGCTGTTTCCTTTAATGTGTAAATTAATATCAGTTGTCACGCCAGTAAACAGTCTATGAACAAACTCAAACGGTGTGTTATACTTTGAAAAAGAGTTAATTTGACACTTTAAAGTAAAACTGTTTAGGGAGAGATTAACTTAGCTAGCAGCCTAGCAGCGTTAGTGCAATGCTAACGGGCTAACGCAAAGCTGCTAGCTGTTAGCCCGTTAGCGCAATGCTAACGGGCTAACACTGGATACGCTGCTAAGAAGCTGTTTC
>NW_011342199.1:0-1543 GCF_000735185.1 Notothenia coriiceps
ATGTATGTATGTAATTATAGATTTCACTTATATGTACATTTACAGTTGAATGTCTTTGATATAAACCAAAAGAATACCTCAATTTCTACACAAACAAGATGTTAAAAACATTGTATATGTTTGTCAAAGCTAGTAATATCAAGGTAAAATATAAAATATCTTTAAATATAGCTTCATGTAGGCTAATGGGCTTGTACATATGCATTTCATATGACATTTAATGTGCTATACACGAGGAAAACATGTTGAATATTGTAGGTGAGTCTCTATAATGGAAATCTCTCCTGACAAGGTCACACACTGCCTGACTGTCAACATGACTATAATGAGAAGAACATACAAAGGCCGCTGAGTGACAGAGTGATGCTACTCTCAACCTAAGGGATTTTCCCAGGAAAGATTAGAGCAGCAAGGGGGACAACGTGAAGGGAACAGAGGCTCAGGGAGACAACACAAGGATGGAAATCAATAACAGCACACATCCATAAAGACAGGAGACACAAGGAGCGAAACTCCTAAGGATATGTAGGTGTGTAGCTGAACATCTGTGTGTGTATATTACAAAGATGGTAAGAGGTTCCATGTTTGCTTTATTGTATGCCATGCCTCTCTGTTAACCTCTACTTCACATTTGGTGACATTCTGATCCTTATTTCCAGAGAGGAGCCAACATTTTCACTATATCGGTTACAAACATCAACCAAAACAAACTATTGTCCATCAAAATATTGTCATACAACCATCCATTTAAAAAACTGGACATATTAATAATACAAATAATAATTCATTCTATTTAGAGGTGCCTTTCAAAGCACCCACGGACACCTGAGATCAAGGAGGACATATAATGCTAATTTTCAGGTTAATGTTTGTATTTTCTGCCTCTACTGTGACATGTGTTGTTCAAGAGGTCGGGATCTTTGCAGACTTTACAAACCTAAAACAGTAAAGGAATGGGAAATTTCCCAAAAGTATAATAGTAGTTCTTCCTCCTCTGCTTTAACACAACACATCCATCCCTCTTGAAAAGCATGAGCTGTAGATTCCCTCCCTCCCCTCCTCCAAAGGCACCTGCCAATAAGCATGACCAAACAAGCGGTGGCAGAATAAAGCCATGCAGTAATTGGACAAGACTAATTGCAATAGTGACGTTTCAGAGTGTCTGATTGCACTGGGGAAGGACAGCAGTCACAGGACAGCAGTCACAGCACAGCAGTCACAGGAAACCAGTCACAGGACAGCAGTCACAGGAAAGCAGTCACAGGACAGCAGTCACAGGAAAGCAGTCACAGGAAAGCAGTCACAGGAAAGCAGTCACAGGACAGCAGTCACAGGAAAGCAGTCACAGGAAAGCAGTCACAGGACAGCAGTCACAGGAAAGCAGTCACAGGAAAGCAGTCACAGGACAGCAGTCACAGGAAAGCAGTCACAGGAAAGCAGTCACAGGAAAGCAGTCACAGGACAGCAGTCACAGGAAAGCAGTCACAGGACAGCAGTCACAGGAAAGCAGTCACAGGACGGCAGTCACAGCACGGCAGTCACA
>NW_011342200.1:0-4475 GCF_000735185.1 Notothenia coriiceps
TGTGTGTGTGTGTGTGTGTGTGTGTGTGTGTGTGTGTGTGTGTGTGTGTGTGTGTGTGTGTGTGTGTGTGTGTGTGTGTGTGTGGTCAACTAGGGGCTGTGCTGGTTGTATAGTCTGACCGTTGCAGGAAGGAAAGACCTGCGGTATCTCTCAGTGAGACAGCGGGGATGCTGCAGCCTATCGCTGAAGGAGCAGTGAGGAGGGGGTGGGACATTTAGTCGTCTCATGTAGACACTTGTTAGCGACCACCGACGCAAAAGAGCTTCATCATTTCACCAGTGGGGTATTGACTGAAGCATTTAGTATCGTAGAAAAAAACTTTGAAATCTCATAAACTTGTATTAACCACAGACCTTATTTTTGGGGAATTGAACCGAAAAACATACTTAAAAATGTGACTTGTATTCGAAGGAGCCTTTAACTACTGAAATGCTGACTCAGTTTTTAGCTTTAGGACTCATTCCTGCCCCACTCTCTACACCAAGACATCACGTGAAGTCCTATCTGCTGGTGGTGAACTGTACAGCGGTCATCTTTAAAAGGCCATGCGCAGATGAGAGTGTGTGTGGTTGTGTGTTCCTGCAGCGCTAATCTACCTTAAAGCCTCGTCTCCTCACATCGTCTAAATGCTCTCCTGGTATGGAAGGAATGCATCACTTGGTCTCTATCTCTTTCTTTCTTTCTTTCTCCGGGGGTGATGATTACTTCTTAGCACTACACACTAACCCATCCCACCTAGTGGCTACTGTGCCCGTCTTTAAGCCCTACAAAGACTTTGACATTTAAGAACACAGTTGACTCCTTAAGCCCTTCAAAGGACGGTGGCTGTAGTTGTTACAATCTAGAAAGAATTTCATTAGTGCTCCTGTGTGATTTCCCCAACACCCCGACAATGGGCTTACACAAGCACACTTCAGGGGGATCAAGTGGTCAAGTTGGCATTTACAGTGCAGTGTTAGCTCAAACACAATGGGCATGTTCATCCGAGCTGTCCAAGATAAGTTGTGCGGATCATTTCCATTAAGCAGCGCCAGCCGTGATTCATTGGTTGCTGAGCCAGTGCATGTGGAAACCAGGGAGCCGGTTGGCAGTGTGTATTGTTTCATTGAGCCTGCCTACAGAGTGACCAGCATCTCTACATGTTGATGTCTCCAGGAGGCTGCAGTGTTTCTGTTTCTTTGTTTAACGACCAGGTCTGCAATCCATTTTCCAAGGAGCCGTTGGCAGACCATGTTCTCTGCTGTGTTTGTTTGTTCGAACAGAACAACAAAGATTTATTGACAGATTTAGTGGAGAGTCTTGGAACTGGCCCAGGAACAAGAGCTGGATTTTCTTTAAGGATTCATTTATAGTTTAATGAACTTCTGCACCGTTTTTACGATACCTGTTTTGATGTCGATCTGTCATTTTTGAAAACCTTTTTTTTTTGGGTAAAAGTATTTAACTTTGAAGCGTGTGAAGAGTTGGGGAACTGGCCAAGGAACAAGTTTCTGATTATTGTTAAGGACTCATTTGTTCAATCTTTTTTGTGAACTTCTGCACTTTTTTGTAAAAACACAATATGGAAAGCTTGATAGTCTTATACTATACCTGTTTTGATGTCATTTAAAACCTTTTTTGGTAGTAAAAATTGTTATTTTTGAAGTGTGTTAAGCCTTGAATGCTTGACGTTTGCACCCTGTGAGCTATTTTTCCAGTTATTATTTCATTTTCAGCTTGGATAATGGAGTATTGAAGATAACTATGTAGTCTTTTTCCAACGCTTTTTGACATCTCAGACCAGCTGTCACTGTTGGATATACTACAGTGGATATGCTTATAAATAAAAGAAAGACTTGCTTTCTGACCTCTGTTTCTACCACAGCGGCTAATGGATCCAGAATTTCACTCAGTGTTATTTTTCAGCCGTTTCAAGAGATTTCAGAACAGGAAAGCCTGATTGAACACTGGCTGGCAGCAGGCCAGGATCGGCTACTGTGTGTGTGTGTGTGTGTGTGTGTGTGTGTGTGTGTGTGTGTGTGTGTGTGTGTGTGTGTGTGTGTGTGTGTGTGTGTGTGTGTGTGTGTGTGTGTGTTTTCTTGCTCCATTTGACATGTCCTTTACATTTAACGGGAGCTTTCACTCAACAGTGAAGCTTTTAGTTCTTTCTTGCTTTTCTTTTTCTTCTTCCTCTTTGTGTTGATCTTACCTTTTCTCCACTCCAATTTTATTTTCTTTGGCGTTGCAGTATGAAAAGGTTGAGAAAAAGTAATGACAGGAGATCAGAGTTATTTTTAATATTGCATATTTCAAGCTGCAAGTTACCCCATCGACAAACACGATTACAACTTGTATTTTATTAATTGAAGGACTTTAAATGTAGAGCTTTGGATCAAAATGAAATCAAAAGCTCAACTGAACTCAAAACCAGATATCATTAAGACTAAAAACGTGCAGTACCATTCAAGACTTCAAACGCCTAAAAAGTCACTATTTAACAAAAGTAAAGTATCATTTCAAATTACGGTTGAGGATTAGATAATGCTGGTTTTTGTTTAAGAAATGCTCGCAGATAATATTCTAGCATTTCTTAAACAAAAACCAAGACACCCGTTTTAATAAGAATTGAGTATACAATAGATCCCCATTAGTTAAGCTGAATTTGAGTTGTACCTACATGATTTGTACCTATATGTTGCACATTTCTGTTCTCTTTAAACACGTCACAGCTTTCCACTTTTAAAGGTAGGGTAGGTACGTTTGAGAAACCGGCTCGAGATACACTTGTTGTTATATTCCATGGAATGCTCTTAACATCCCGATAGCAATGAATATCTGAAGTGCTTTGACAAAAAATCCATAAAGAAATCTGTGGAAGCCGTAGTGCTGTAAAAAGCACGACCAATCATCTGAGCCGGCCCGGCTAAAGTAACTGGATGGCCTACCTGCCTGTCAGCCTTCCATCTGTGCACAAACTTATCTCGTGCCCTCATTGGTCATGTGTGCGTTCGTGTGTGTTGGAGGAGGGGCTCTGGAAGGAAGTGGCAGATTTTCTCCTGTTGTGTATTTTAAAATTCTAGCGATCTGGAGCTGGTTTCTCCACAATTACAAAACCCCACCTTTAACCTCTGATATACTGCACATATTTTGTATTCACTATTAGACTCAAAAGCCAATTTATTTTACCTACTTTGCAATAACCCTGATCTCATTCTAAGGGGATATTCCCAGCATTGTTAATGACACAATTGTTAATTTCTTGACACAAATATCAATATGGCATAGATGTTGCTGCAGAGTGATTGCAGCAGTAGGGAAGCGTGACTTTCATGGAGTTTAATAACTTGAACTTTCTGACTCAGCACCTCAGAGCCTTTTCCATTGGCCCGCCACCTGCCATCTGCTTCTCATTCACCTTTCCAGGAAATCCTCTTCAGCCAATCAAATCAGAGCTTAATCTGCCAGACTCCTATCGCCACAGCCTAAAGGTTAGGGAAGCAGGAGGCTGACGGTTTAAATCCCTGAGCAGCTGGGGGATCTGGCTCTGAGGAGCAGGGATAAAAGATGCTCACTCTTTTTTAAGGAAAAATTCATTTTTGGAACCCGAGTCTTATTTTTATAGTTCAGAGTTACTTTACTGCTCTTGCTGAAGTTTGGCACACCGTTAACAGTCCTGAACAATTGAGATAAAAGAGGATTTTAGTGTTGCTTTCCACAGGCAAAACTACTTCATAGAAACATAATAATATAACAACATTCACAATTGCATCGTCCAATCATAAAATAGTATTTGTGATACAAGCATCCTTAGATATAATTAGGTTTCTCAATGTTTAAAATATGAGATATTCTGCTCGTTTTCAGGTTCATATCAGTATGTAGTGTCTCTACTTTAAAGAGTTCTCTCCTGCTGACGTTCAGGTGTATATCAGTATGTAGTGTCTCTACTTTAAAGAGTCCTCTCCTGCTGATGTTCAGGTGTATATCAGTATGTAGTGTCTCTACTTTAAAGAGTCCTCTCCTGCTGATGTTCAGGTGTATATCAGTATGTAGTGTCCCTACTTAAAGAGTCTTCATACATTAATGTTCAAAAAGCTCTTTATTTTTCTCATACTGTCTGTGCTGCAGCACCTCTTTTCACCCTCTTTCTGAAACCAGAGCCCAGTCTGCTCTGATTGGTCAGCTGGCCGGCTCTGCTGTGATTGGTCAACTGCTTAGAGATGTCCCGCCCCTTAGCCTATCACGTACAATGTGTGCAAGTGATGGCCAATAGAAGAGCGAGTGTAACATAAAGATGTCACTATGTTCCGGAAGTTAACAAAGGAGTCCAATGGAGGGAACACAGGGATTTTAGCCTTTGCAGACCATTTACATCAGGGGTGTCAAACTCAATTTCATCGCAGGCCACATCAGCATTATGGTTGTAACTTTAAGACTATATAAAAATACATATATAAATATTTAATATATATAAAATAATGTACTATATTACATTA